>NC_048304.1:21430598-21553909 GCF_013100865.1 Trachemys scripta elegans
CCCGACCCCCCCCCGTCTCTTGACTGCCCCATCCAAAACCTCCCTGCCCCTTCTCCGACCCCCTGGCCCCCTTGTTGTTGGCCTTTGCCTAATGTCTCTGTGAACTTGCTCAGGAAGGACCTGAGCCGTTCGTCCCAGCACGCTGGCTGGCAGGGGAGGAGGAGCAGGGGAGGAGCTCCAGACTGCCTGAGGCGATCTGCAAATGCAGGGAGGGAGGGAGGGAGTGCTCTCAGCTGCAGGGGGCTCTCTCTGGCTGTCGGAGCCCCATGTAAGTGGCACCATCCGGCCGGCTGCCCTGTGGGCGGGGGCCGCTCGGGGGGGGGGGGGGGGGAGAGGGAGGAAGTCCGGACATTTACAAATTCCCCCCGGACGCTATTTTTAGCTCAAAAATCTGGACATGTCCCCCGGACGCTATTTTTAGCTCAAAAATCTGGACATGTCCGGGGGGAATCCGGACGAATGGTAACCCTACCGGCTCCCAGCCTTTTTATACAGGCCAGCTGAGGCCTGATTGGGGCGCGGCCCAGCTGCGGCTGCTTCCCCAATCAGCCTTGTAGCTTTTCCTTTGCTCCAGCCCTGCCTTCTGGCTGTTTTAAGCCCTTCAGGGCAGGAGCGGGGGACCACCCCGCTACACTTATCCAAAACCCATTAAAGTCAATGACAGCCTTTCCATGGACTTCCATGGGCTGTGGATCAGGTCCACATCCTCCACTCCCAATGTATGGAGTGTTTTGCATTGCAAGTATGTAATTGATTCTCTTCCCCATGCTCCCACCCCAATATGCCCTATTTGTAGTTGCCCGATCTTTCCGTCTCCTAAAGATTGCTAATCCAAAGCAGTGGGAGGAGAAAAAGGTGGGGGCAGCTGCTCTAAAACACATTGTTGTCTTTCTTTCCCAGTGGGTCTTTTCTTTTCTTTTTAGCTGACATAAAAGACCTTATCTGAAAGTGAAACTGAAATGTCTCTATCTGAACTGACTCTGGCCTGAGGGCACACAGGCTTTGGAGATCCCCAGCCACTGGGCAAGAGTTTTTGAGGATTTGCACAACCTAGGAGGCCTCTGCCCCTGTATAAATGTGTGAGTGCACATGGGCACCAGGTTTGTGTAATTTTTGGTGGTGCCCAGAATGGGTCCAAGCAGAGCCATCCCGTGACGGACCGGGGCAACCGTGCTTTGGGGGGCCCCAGGCCCGTGCTTTGGGGGGCCCCCACGCTTCAGGAGGAAGCGGGATCCAGGGTGGCCTGGCACTGGCAGCAGCAAGCGACCCAGCCCCAGCCCGCTCAGCTCCACCCCACCCCACTGGCTCCCAGCATCGCTCAGGGGAGGCGGTGGAAGCCGGAGAGAGGCGGGGCGGGGGAGCGGGCTTGGGGGAGAGGCCAGGCCGCCCATAACCCCTCAGGCCACCCTGGACCCAGAGCTGTTCCGTCCATAGGGGGTCCTTCAGGGGACGCGGGGTCCAGTGCGTCCTGGGGGACTAACGGTGAGCCTGTCGCCAGCAGCAGCAAGCAACCCAGCCCCAGCCCACAGGCCCCCTGCTAGCCCTACAGGCCGCCCTGAAGCGTGTGGCCCCCCAGAGCACAGTAAGCCCAAACATTGTTGGAGCTGGGTCCACGTTCCTAAATATTGGTGGAGCACAGGCACCACGGGCCAATATAACTCACCACCTATGTGAGTGTATTGCTGAAGACATGCCAATCATCAATGGTGGATTTAGAGTTGGGGGGCCCTGTGCTGAGCTTCATTTTTGCCCCCCCCCACCCACGGGGGGAGCATTCTCTCTTATCTCCCCCCCTCCTCAGGCTCAGAGCTGCGGATGCAGGGTCTGGGAGGAAGTTATGATGCAGGAGGGGGCTCAGGGTTGGGGGTGCAGGACGGGCTGGGGATGCATGGTGTGGGAGGGGGCTCAGGGTTGGGGGTGCAGGGTCTGGGTGGGAGACAGAGTGCGGGAGCGGGCTGGGGATGCAGGGTGTGGGAGGGAGTTAGGGTGTGGGAGGGGGCTCAGGGTTGGGGGTGCAGGGTCTGGGTGGGAGTTATGATGCGGGAGGGGGCTCAGGGTTGGGGGTGCCGGGTCTGGGTGGGAGACAAAGTGCGGGACCGGGCTGGGGATGCAGGGTCTGGGAGGGAGTTAGGGTGTGGGAGGGGGTGCAGGGTTGGAGGGAGTTAGGGTTCAGGAACAGGCTGAGGATGGGGGGTCTGTCCAGGAGTTAGGGTGTGGGAAGGGGCTTGCGGCTGGGGTAGGGATGCGGAGCACTTACCTGGGGCAGCTCCCGTTTGGTGCGGGCAGTGCAGGTGCGGGGAGTTCAGGAGGCTCTGTGCGGCCCTGTGCTTGCCCCGCAGCCACCGCCCCCCGCAGCTTCCATTGGTCGTGATTTCTGAGCCGCCTCCCCGCCCACGCCAGGCAGGGCTGGAACGCAAGGGTTTAGGGGCTGCAGCCCAGGGCTAAGGGGGCCCCGGAGCCCTGCCCCCTTTCTGAATCCAGCCCTATGAGCAGGGGTGGAGGACTCAGGAGGAGCAGGGGCAGCCACGCAGCCGGAGAGAAGCAGCAGTTTCCCCTTCAAAGAGCCGCTTCCCTTCGGCCAGCTGCGCGGCAGCCCTGCGTTCCTCCTGAGTCCTCCAGCCCATGTTCCCTTCCCAGCACCTCCCGCCTGCTCCCCTGAGGCTGCGGATGAGCCTCCCTCCCTCCCTGCTCCCCACAGCTTCTACCCCCGCAGCCCCGCTCCCATGGAGCAGCCCCTCCGCAGGGGGTGCACTGGTGCCGAACTGCCTGAGTGCCCAGCCCTGGAGCCCTTTGTTGTTGGGGGGCCCCGTGCCAGGGCACTGGGTACTTCATGGTAAATCCGCCCCTGCCAATCATAGTATTTATAACTAACGTAGTTAAACATTTGGATACAAAGTCCACTCCCCTTTGTGCCAGGGTCATCCCCAGGTTTCACAAATAAAGTCTTAAAAGTCTGTTCTTTCAGAAAAATCAGATCCTAGGCTTCGGTCCAGCAAAGTGTGTAAACCCATGAGTTGTCCCATTGACTTCAATGGCACTACATACATACTTAAGTGAGTCAGTGGATCAGGATCCTAAGCAGTAGTAGATATTGGTGAAAGTTGATTTCCCACTCAGTCCCCCAAAAAACAGCCAAAACAAATATCCATACCAGAAATGTAGGGAGGGAATGCTAAAGTGATAAGATACTTTGCACCTACAGGGCATTGGCAGACACATTTTCAGACAATTCTATATGGTAATCAATTGATAAGAAAACAGTGGGGTAAGCAGGACTGGTTGAAAAGTTTCCATCTACACTCCAATCAGGGAGAGAAACCTATACAGGAAAATGGGAGCAGGAGGCACCCAAACTGCAACTCTCAATGTTTCGGGCTATTAGCCAATCACTGCAGTGGCACTGCCAAATTAAACTATTTCAGTTTTTTGATTTTTCGCTGCACAGTTTATATTCTCCATGGATCCCAACCCTCATCCCCATTTTCTGACCAGTTGCAGAGCCAAGTTCAACCCTGTTGTAAATGCATTGGAGAAACTGTTCTGAATCCTGACTTCCTCAGATGCTCAATTCTGAATCAATAACTCAGCACCTGGATTTTTTTTTCTGATTGGTTTAAATTTTTTGCAAGTGCAACAATTTAACTGGATAAAATCAGAAATAAAATCAATATTATCTGTATACCTTTCATGAACAAAAATGAAATCCTCTGGTGACTACGTTTACTGTCAACCTTAATATTAGATCTACTGTGCACTTGTACATAGTGAAAAACTCAATTCATACTAGAAATTGGCCCAAACCAATATAACTCCCACACACCCCGACACCCACAATGACACATGTACAAACTTTGGCCTCTCTGGATAACTTGGAAGCTGAAATCCAAACCACGCCTGGTTTTGTTTTGCAAACCCAACATGTGACTGATAAAGTTACACAAAACCAAACCATGGGCTTCCCAGCCTCTCTAGAAAGAAGCAAAATGACAGCCTCAGAATGATGCCGTGCCTCATGACATGTAAACGCTGCTCACTTACAGTGACTTTTGGATTGGAGTGAAGTAGCTCTGTGAAAAAAAATGGGCCCTATTTTGTGAAGTGCTGAGTCTCATTGCCATTAGGACATCTCAGCAATGCACAGGATCGGTTCCTAGGAAAGCTTTCCAATGTGTTCTTCATACAGTCCCTAGTGCACAAAATAAAACGTGATGCGAACAAGTGCACTTTGAGTTCATTTGTTCTGATTGGTTCAGTTTCCGCTGTTCCCCAACAGATAATAAAGTGCACGCATGCTCGCACCTTCGATACCACTCCCGTAATTAATGAACTCTGTATACAGCTGAATGTTAATTGGCTTCAGGCTTGATTGAGGATCACTTTGTGAGTAAGAATCTGTGATTCCTCCACCCAGGCTCCTACAGCTGGTCACCAAGAGAAGGCTGCTGCTGCTTCCCTTACTAAATACAGCCCTGGCTTCTGGTGACTCTTCCAAGCTTTGAATTAATTCCCTAATTCTCTACCACTTTTGAGAAACTGGCTCAGCTGGGTCTAAGACTCTTCCCTCAGATGCGTTAGCTAATTAAATGTTTTAAGATGCAACGATCAAAGTTATATAGACAGAAGCAATTTTTATGAACTGGTAGCTTTAATTTAAACTCAATTCCAGCAGAGCATGCTGCAATGTTTCGGGCTATTAGCCAATCACTAATGTGAACTATAGAATGGTTAATAAAAATCCATTCAAATCCAAGACATTTTTTGATTTGCAGAATAGCTTAGTGCTCCCAATGCAGATCAAATAATAATAATAATAAAAAAAAGACAATTCAAGTGTGATTGGATAATCTGATGGTTTTGCTCCCAGTTTATTTTTAATTTCTGGCAGGCGTGATGATGGAAATTAAAAAACTCTCTTGATGCTTGAGTGACTCAAATCTCAGACCAGAGGAGATGAAGTGACTGATGCAGCTCTGGGGCCTTTTACTCTCCCCCATCATTATGACGGTTAATAAGAAAAACCTGGGAGGTTGCCGAGCAGTGAAGGATGAGACCCCCACTTCATGTGCCACCCGAGATAGAGCAATAATTATCAGGACAGCTCAAGCTTGTTTCTAGTGGAAAGGGAGTGGAATGCTGGTTAAAGGAAAAGCACTAGCTATTGTGCACCTTTGGAAAGGGACAGAAGTGGCTTAGTGATTTAAGCATCTGATTTAAAACACCTAGACTCCTTGAAGTGATAGGCTCACATTCCAGCAGGGTTGGATCAAGCCTTCGTTGTTTCACGATCCAGTAAATAAATTGAGTTCTATTCCGTTTACTTTGCATGAGTCTTTCAGATAAGACCTTAAACCCTGTGCCCTGTCTGCTTTACATGGATATTAAAGATCCCAGGAGACTTTCCAATCCAAACCTCTCAATTTATCTTACTTCACATGGGAAGTGAGGGAGGAGGTAAACAGCTGGAGACGTGCACACTCATTAATAGGAAATGGCTTTTAAAGAAAAGCAGTTGGGTTGAGAGGTTCTGATCCTAATTCCTAGCTGAAAGATATTCACATAAAAAACCACCCACCCATAACTGGTACTAACTGGCACTCTCATCATCAACAGAGTGGCCAGGGGCTAAATGAACCATGGAGACAGAACGTATTAGATGGGGTTGCCTGGAGGCAGATGCTGGGGTGAGTACTCATCTACATAGATAGATAGATAGATAGATATTGGCAGAGGGATCCTTGCTCTGTCACCACCTGGACTGCATTTGTTTTGTGAACAAAAAAGACTTTGGTCTACGGATCTGTCAAATCCAGCATCTAATTCATTTTAAATAAAAAACAACCCTTGAGTGCAGGTGTTAAAATGCTCTATCAGCTGGAATCTGTGTCTGCCATGTTCCAGATAAATACTCTGAAAGGAGCAGGCCATGGTAGGAAGGCAGAACATGGCTCTCGTTTGCTGCATAGTCATCTGTTTTGCTAATGGTCCCATCGCTTGCCCTACTCAAGAAGATTGTGCTTTCAATGCATCACAGAGGCCACTGAGCATGACTTATGGGTTTGGTTGCTTGGGTGGGTTTTTCCCCTACCATACAACTGGAATGATGAAGGGTTGGGAGTTGTATGAAATGCAACCCCATCACTTTCATACACTAGCAGGAATCAAAGTGTGCGTGGGAGGAAGGGGGGTTGGGGTGGCTGATCTCTAGGATGCTTACCTTTCCCAGTGCAGTGGAAATGTAGGGAGATGATTAAAATCAGGAGATGCTCTGCAGCCCCTCCTCTAAGTAGGATCTTTTCTTTGCTAATGCCTTCAGTGAGCAATGAGTGTCCGCACCGACAGATGTCGAACTCTGTTGTGTTTGAGGGATTAGAAAACAGAGGGGGAACAAAAAGAGCAGTGGCTCCCATAATAACTCATGTGCCTGGCAGACAGACAGGCCAAGCTAGACAGGCCAAGCTGGTAAGTGAATTTCATGATAATGGGGGTGGGTATTTAACATTTGCCTGTACTTGAACAGGAGGGCCTTTGTCGCTAATTACCGAGAGACGTTAGAGGAGTTGGGATGTATTTAAACCCTATTGTTTGCTGTTAAAACAGGAATTCTTCTTTTCCAGGCTAAGCAGTTAATACATTTTTAGCAACAGCAGAAGGGCACAGTGGATTAATCACTGTCCTTGAAAATAAAAAGTGATTAATTTTAATGCATGCAAATGGTAGGAGACAGACAGAAGCAAGTGGCCGCTGGCTCACACACCAGATCAAGGGTAAGAGCATTCATGCCAAGACTTTCCACGCTGACAGGCTATTCAGCATCAGCCCTGACTTGGATACACTAGGGAGAGGAAAGGCCAGGGAGCCTGCCAGGGCTTAGTGGTAGAAATCTCCATAATCCCAGATCTGCCTCACCATAGTCATTCACAGGAGATTCATGGGACACCGGCCATTCATGTTTCGTCTATTTTCCATGCCAAAGAGGATGTCAGTTTCTTCAGGCTGAAGAAGGGCATCATAATTGCAGCAGCATCTTTGACCATTTACATCATTTCTATCCTGTTGAGGCTTCTTTACAGTAACAGTAACCCTATACTGCCCTTGATTCCTTCTTGCAGCTATTGTGTATAAGTATCTACAGCTTTGTGTCCAGAATCACCGGCCCCTGGAGGCAGCTAGGTCCCCATTAGTCAATAACATAACACTAACAATGTCTATAGGTCTACTGGAAATGCCTAGAATCCTGCAACTGGTGTCTACCGGTTTTCATAGATTTAAAGGTCACAAGGGACCATTATAATCTTCCATTCTGATCGCCTGCATAGCATAGTCCAACAAGTTCTGCCCAGCGATTCTTGCATCAGACCCCTATGTAGTAAGATGAGGCCCTGAAACATAACCTCTTGTGTCAGAGGCCCAGTCTGAGGCCTGAAGCCTGAACCAAAGTACTTCCAGGCATTGCTAAGCAAAAGCTGGGCTGTGAGCCAGAGGCAGGCCCCACTCACAGAAGTTGGCAAGAAGAGGGCTGCTAGAAGCAGGTGCATCTTAAAGATAGGGTCAAAAGGACAGCATGATGGATAGAAACAACATGATCAAAGGAGGAGACAGCCCCCAATGAGTCAAGGGACAGTACTTCAATACGTCAGTAGGGATGAGTAATCTGTCCTGTAACTGTATAAAAGTAGGTCCCGGAGTGCGCATCTTTGTCTAGCCTAGGGGGCAGTGGAAAGTACTGCCACTGACTGAGCTGGTCCATTGCCAGGGGGCACAAATTCATAGTATGTCTTGTAGAGTATATGGGAAACTATTACTGTGCTTCGTTTGACAATAAACCTGGCTCGGGTTCCTTCGTACCTTACTAGAGTCTGTGGTCATTGGGGGTTCTCTCGGGGTCTGCTGTGTCAGCTATCTGCGCAGAGCCGGAGCAGCACACAGAGGGAACACGCACGCAACCAACTGTTATCATCATCGAACAAGAGCAGAGCACCACACCGGTAGCTACTGACAACACTCTAACTTTTAGCTGAACTAGAGCATATTTTTGAGAAAGACATCCAATCTGATTTGAGGGTTTAACATCTCTACCAGTCACTATTGGCTGGTACTGGTCTCTTTTGGCTTCATTTACAAAACTAGGAGCCAATAATCCGAGGAACTCCAGACCAATAGGTAATGTTGCTTTGCTCCAAAGTCTCGTTGGCCAACTGAAGAGAGAATGAACCAAATGAATGATTTCAACCAGAATTTCCACCGAAGAGAACTCATCACCTTCAGCACATGTCAAAAACATTAACAGATTACGACATAATTCCTCCTGTGAGTAAGTGAGTATCATTTGACCTCTTTTACTGAAGAGAGTTCATAGAGAGGTGAAATGCCTTGCCCAAGGCCATCGAGAGTATGTCTACACTGCAATTAGACACCCACGGCTGGCCCGTGCCAGCTGACTCGGGCTCGCAGGACTGTTTAATTGCAGTGTAGACTTCCGGGCTCAGGCTAGGACCTGTGAGGTGGGAAGGTCCTGGAGCTGCAGCCCAACCCCAAAAGTCTACATGACCATTAAACAGTCCTGCAGCCTAAGCCCCCTGAGCTTGAGTCAGCTGGCATAGACCAGCCACATGTTTTTAGTTGCAGTGTAGACATACCCTGAAGGGAGTCAGTGTCAGAACTGTGACGGGAACTCATTTCCTTACCTATTTGTATGGATTCATCACCATGCTATCTGAATGTCCACTCTTGGGATCAGACCACACCTCTATCTCTAGTCAGCATAAGCACCTAATGATTAGGGGTAGGCAACTTGGGTTGGATAAAATAAGAAAGAGTCTGTGCCTTCAGCCAGGTCCCTGAAGCTTTTATGGCAGTTGGAACATATAGTTAATCTCTTCCTTTGCATGGCTGGGGGAGTAGGGGGGTTGTGTTTGCTTTGTTTTTGTTTTCATTTCCACAAAACCTCTGCACTTCCTGATTTCACTTGGGAATAGAAGTTTTTCCTGAGGTATTTTCAACTAGGCCGTAACTTGGCCATACAGGAAACCTTACAGGAAGGCTCCGTCTCATGAGATACCTTGTCTAACTGCTATATGTTTGGATAAACCTTTGAACAAATCTGAACTCGACCTCTGAACACTGTGAGGTTTGTCTGTCACCGAGCGAATTATGGCTGCTAACCACTTTAATGGGACAGTTTTGAGATTGCATGGGTCAGTTGCCTGGTGCCAGACAGAATCCTGGTTGGCGTACTTTGTCACCAGTCACAGCCTGTTAATCAAATGAGTCAGAATGGCAATAAGCAAAACAGTGCAATAATCGACTTGGAAGGACACAGAGGCCTGGATCAAAATCTCTGCCTCACATGATGCCTAATTCTGGAAACATTTCTCAGTTATACAGGATGATTGATGGGGGTAAAGGGAAGGAATGCAATGGTGTGGGGTGTTGAACAGACATCTACAGCACCCAGATCGGGAAAAGAATAGGCAAAAATTCTGGAGTAGAATCACAGGGAGATCCAAGGATTTAAGTGAGATCTGTGCTGAGTCACTGGAAATGTCTATGGGCTTGTCTTCACGTATAGCGCTACAGCGGCACAGCAGCACCATTGCTGTAGTGTTTTACTGAAGACACCAGTATGCCAATGGGAGAGCTTCTCCCGTTGGCATAGTTAATCCACCTCCCCAAGAGGCAGTACCTATGTTGAAAGGAGAAGCTTTCCCATAGACATAGCACTGTCTACACTGGGTGTTAGGTCAGTAAAACTATGTTGCCTGGAGATGTGGATTTTTCACACCCCGAGTGACGTAGTAATACCAATATAGGTCTGTAGTGTAGACCTGCCCTATGTTGGTGGATTACAAAATCCTTTGGGGTGGAATACTTCATTACATTTATGTTTCCCTTTTCAGGACCTTGATCTCAGCTCCAAATCCTGTATTAAGCATGGGAAGCTATGAGCCAGCATCTGATATTTTCCTAGTCACAAAGGTCTTTAAGAAGTGGAGCCATGACCATCACTATTGAGGAAATCTCCCATCTCCATCTCTGGGAAGTCACTGGTTGGGCTTGGTGACAGTGTGCATCCAGCACGTTACTGCAAGCAGGACATGAACTAGGACACTTTGCCAGATGAGCCAAAAGGCAGCCTATTCCAGATGAGCTGGTAGGAGCTGAGCTAAAACTTTTCTCAGCTGGAAGTCACCCTTAGCATCTATTACAACAGCAGGGTTATCTTTCTAGTTGAAAGTCGATGTAATGCTGAGCTGTGACATGCTAATTGTGGTTTACAACTGCTGCAGAAATTGTCACCAGCAATGAACTTAGAAAGGACACTCGGGGAATATTAACATAGTTCAAAATAGTGATTTAAAACCATTCCATTCTTCCCATTGCTTTCACACCGTTATCCTCAGAAGCTTGAAAGTAGGACTTGAATTGCACACACGCGCAAAGCTTTATTATTGTAGGGTTGCTCATGAGTACTGGGCATGTATTTCATTCAAGTGAGGGGAAAAGAGCATTGGATTTGTTTGTGTTAAGGGGAGAAAAAAACTCGTTTAGAAATCTTTTTTTTTTTTTTTTTTTTTAAGAGGGCAGGTGAAATGTTAAGCCTATTATAACAAATCCATGTGCTGGAGACAACAGCATCACTATTCCATCTGTCGCACACACAGAGCTGGGATCAGAATTCTAATCTGTCAGCTCCATAAATACAGGCCTCTTTCACTAGCGCTAAAGGAGATTTCCCTCTAGTTAGCAGGAATGCTAAGGCTGCTCCACCAGCACTGATTAGCCCTAAAGCCAGCATAGCCAGTCATGGGAGGGTTCACCTCAATCCTTTACTGACAAAGAATCACCACAGTCACTGCTACACCAGCCCTCTCTATGGCTGGTGTAGAGGGCAAGGCTGAGACTTCCTTGGTGCTAGCATAATAACCTGTCTGTTATAATAATCCCCTTGGACAGCTGGCCTGGGACACAGCTGGCCCAAAGTCAGGTCAGGCTCCAAGGTGGCATAAAGCCACCTTTTTGTCCTCAGTGAGCTGTACTGTCTGTTCTTCAACCTCCTTTGATAATGCCTTGGTGGGAGGAAAGTGGGGGAGCTTATTGTTATTTATTATTATAACAGTGCTTCAGAGATTTCCCTAATTAGTATCATTATAAATACAGGAATTAATCTCAAAATCCTGGGCTTGTCAGTTATTGACAATGCGGCAAATTAAAAATTAACTTTAAAAAGAAAAATATATATATAATGTTTGACAGCGTGTGAAGAAAACCAGGTTCTAGCTATAGTCTCAGAGAATGTGGGAGTTTGGGTTTAATCTTTGATGACGGTAGCAGTTTAGAATGAGCTGCTGAAATAAAGGAGGCAGTCATGTGCCAGAAAAGAAACCCAATGCTTATTATTAGTAGCATTATATTTGAAAGAATGCATGTAATTTGTCACAGGAAAAGTTTGATGTCCCTATGCATTCCTTCCACCACCAAATTCTTCCCTGCAAAACCCTCCAGTAATATGTGAACATAAAGTTCCAGCCAATGAACACTGAATTCTAATGGAAAGAAACCCAACAGGAGTGGGAGTATGCCTGACATCCACATTAATACCAAATTAGTTGTGACTGATGGTATTCCGGTGAATACCAAAGGAACTAATAATAATTAGGGCCATTATTTTAAAGCATTGCCAAAAAAGGGAAACATTTAGATGTCTTCAATGGTTATCTTCACGGTGTGCTTACTGCGATGATCATAGATGTAATTTTGCTTATTAATCAACAGTGTGATGGAAAAGGACACAACTTGAGAGCACATCCATGAGATGATTCATAAAGGCATGTGCCTTATTTGCTGATGTGCCTGAGATTTTATTGCTGCAATTGGGACAGTCTGATTTCCTGTTCTGGTAGAGAAGGATGGCTCAGGAGATTGAAAATGGACTAGAGAATCATTCATAAAAAAAAGTCTCTTAGCTCTTGTAGGGCCAAATTCTGCCACCTGTTACATTTATACAATCCCTGTTCACTTCATTGGGACCGCCTGGTTGTAACTGAGGACAGAATTTGCCATGTAGCCCCTTTTTGTCTGAAGATCTCAAAAATCTATATCATTACCAATTAATGAAGACTCATAATAGCCCTTTGATAGTATCATCACCATATTACAAATGGGAACAAGGAGGACATGAGGTCACACAATGATTCAGTAACAGAGCCAGAAATGCAACCCAGGAGTTCTGACTCCTAGCACATTGCTGTACTCGCTGGGAACTCTTCATCCTGTGCATTATCGGTTCACTTCCATCACTGGTTGAAAATCATTACCAAAAGTCATTACCTATTTGTTTAATGGTGCTTTGCAGTGCAATGAATTTGGTGGGTCTCCATCCAGTTTTTAATGGACAGGTGTAACCATCACAGTTGACAATAACTGGGAGTTAGTCTATGGGACCAGGGGACAGCCTCCGTAGATTCCAGCCTAGGATTTTGATTCAACCAAAAAAGATCACTGCCTCCAAATGATCCCTCCTAAATTTTACACTGAGCTCAATATATTCTGGGGCAGGACTTTGGGAGCTCAGGTCAGTGCTAGGTAGGTAGATCATTCCAGAGGTAAGAAGAATCCATCGTGCTCTTTAGAGATGCTCCTATTATGCTGTTCTTGCCTGGATGACATTTTTTTCAACAAAGAACAAATGTAAGTTTCCACAAGAAGGAGCATCGTGTGTTACTCACTCAGTAGCATTCTGCATATGAATTGAACACACACAATGGCAGCTGCCTCTGCAGCAATGGGAAGGGGAATTCACTATATTTAAAGGCACAATATATAGAAAACAGAATAATATCATCTCTTTTCAGTTAGCTGTTGTACTGCTTCCACCCCAACACAAGCTCCCAGTCTGTTCCCAGCTACACAGGGAAGAGAAAAAGAGAGCGTTTGAGTATAGGACAGCAATAAAATCGCAGCATCGCTCAGGACACTTTCTTCCCAGTTAAATTCATTTTCAACTTTACTTAACCTCTCCCACCCATGGCTACCATTTTCCTTCAAAAAAGTGAGCTGCTTTTGCCAGCCAGTTGTCTGTATCTCTCAGTCACAGCTTTAATGACTAATAGCCCAAGGCAGTGCTGAAAGTCCCTGATCCTGTCCCCATTGAAATCTACAACAAAATTCCCCATTGATTTCAGTGGTGCCGGATGAGATCCAAAATGATGAACCAGCCCTAATGATGACCCAATTGCAAACCCTCAGACAAACCCTGAGTAGATCTTCAGCTGAGGTAGACTGGCATTACTCCATATGGATGGAGAGATGCTGATTTACACCAGCGGAACGTCTGGCCTACAAGCTGTCACTTCGGATGTGTGATTCTGGGCGATGCTTCTTATCAGTGCAGCAGCCCACGCCGTGGAGGTTGGCAAAGAGGGCTTTAAGTCATCTTTGCATCACCTGGATTCTGGGCCAAATGCGGGATGGTAAATGAGAGCAGCCCTGTTTTATAGGGCTGCCTGTGGACTGTATTGCAGACCAGAATCCCCCTAGTGTGTGCCAGGGAGACACCTCCTTCCACCCTTGGCAAAGCCGCCTCCTTCTCCTATCCCTATCCCCAGCAAACCCCCTATGCTAGAACTTGTAAGAAAGGCAGCAACAGGCTGGTTATAGTGGCCCTACACCAGAAGAATCCTCCCTTGACTACTTGTGGCACCTTAATGGCTCCTGTAAGCCACTGGAGCAGCATACAGTGGTAGAGAGACCCTCTCCCTTGGTTCTAACTCAGATGTGACTCCACCCTTTCTCAGACAAAACTCCTCTAGGTTGCTTAATTCTGCCCCACTGTGTGAATGGGAGTTTGACTGATTAACATCAGAGTAAGGGCCTCTGGATTTGTCCTTGTAAGAGAACCATTAGTTGCACCAGGGACCTCCCCAACGATTCACCCACCACAAAACATACTGGCAGGTGAGAGGTTTAATCCTACCTCGATACTTCTGTTACTTGGGAAATGACTTGTTTGTTAAACAGAATGTTCCTGGGTGAGGTGAACTCACAGTGCAGTGCTTCATTTTAGGGACCATGCTACAAATTGCAGAAGCAAAACAGAATATATTTATGGAATTAGCTGTATGGAAAATCATCCAGGCTATTAAAAGCCACATGAACACTCTGAATATCATGCATTTTAAATGTACATAGAAAACATCATTTTGAAGGGAATTATTGTTTAAATAGGCAATACAGGTTCTGACAGATAAGCCTCTCGCTGGTGTCTTCTCCTATTGTCTGGAGTGCATTATCTCCCCCATACTATTCTCAGTTCTCTCCAGGAGTATTGTCAGAGTGAAATGCTATTTTAAAGGTATATGTTTATGTTTCAATAGACGTTACAATAGCAAACACATCCTTATTTGATAGAGAGAGAGAGAGGGAGGGAGAGACTACATGTCATCTACTGTATTGTGTGCCAGGTGACAAACATTTTAATCAGAGACCAGAAGGCAGGAGTCCATAATACCTTCTCCAAACAGAGCACTGGATGGGACTCCAACTTGTTGATTTTGATAGCATTTGGAGGAAGGATGGCTAAAGTGTTCCAGAAACCACTCATACCCTTATGCAGTCACCTTCCTCTTTAATAATGAGGTATTGCCAACAGAGACTAAAGGTCACAGCATGCCGTGCTCCATCTCTTTCTGAGTGGTATACTGCATGCCACTTGAACTAAGGTTTATTAGCACAAGACTGATCATTGTAACATCTGAGAAACCTACAAGATTAAAGATTCATCATATAATGCACTCCTTAGAAGCTAGAACTCCCTTTTTCCTCCTATTAGCTGGATTGCTATGTTGTTTAGGGTCTGGGGGTCCTTTTTTCCTGAGCTGGATGTCTGAGAAAAAGCTAGTTTAGCAGTGCACTCTACAGCAGTGACAGTGGGGCTCAGCCTGTTGTCCCCCAGAAGAAAGTTCCATAATTATGCACCTGTCCTTGCCCCAGACCTGAACAAG
This sequence comes from Trachemys scripta elegans, assembly GCF_013100865.1. Classification (NCBI taxonomy): domain Eukaryota; kingdom Metazoa; phylum Chordata; order Testudines; family Emydidae; genus Trachemys; species Trachemys scripta. The sequence goes on from NC_048304.1 coordinate 21,445,598, forward strand.
TTGAAACCTGGGCCATAAGGTTTCCATTAAGCATAGTAGCCATGGCTGGGAGCAGAGAGGAGACACATCAAGATGGAGCCTTGAATTATGGCGACTGCATGGGTTTCAAACCTGAATTAAAAATGTAGGTGGCTGAAATCTGATTAGTAATATGCAAATTTGTGCCATACTATGCCAAACCTTAGGCTCCTGGCAAGCTTTCAGTGCAGCCCTGATCGGGGCAACGTTTGAGTGCTACTGATACTGAGAAAATCACAGACACAGACACATGGAACCGCGGGGACAGCGTTTGTGTGTGCATTTGCCTCCTACAGTCTGTGTATATACAGTGTGGGTATAAGTGTGCTGTGTTTGTGTTTGTACAAGGAAAGAGGCAGGAACTGCCACTGAGTCTGTAATTCACTTTGGAAACTGGCAAACATCTTTACAATGTATTTCTGAAAGATATACCGTATAGGGCGAATTTCTAACAAGCTTCCATGTGATTTTCATCTCTTGAGTGAGAGAAACCTGATAAAGATATAGATCCTCCCTCACATCTTGGCATAAAATCATATCTTATTGGTTTAGATCATTCTGTGTCTTACTTTTATAGTACTAGTGTTTTCTAGTTCTTGCAGAAAATACAAATGCTCAGGAGATCTAATTTTTCAGCTAAATGGATTTTCATTCCACATAGCATTTTCTCTCTTTCTTTATGTAGAAAAACACATACACACAGAGATATAGCATGTGTACATACACTTGTGCGTGCGCACATACACACTGCCAAAAACAGCATTAAATGCAGTGTTCAAATAAAAAATTCTCAGACTCATACTTGAAAATGGCCACTTTTAAACATTCACAACTTTAAAAATACTTAACCCATGCTCTTCAAACTTGAGTTGATTCTCCTTCCTCAGTGAAGAACTATAAAACAAGCCAAGTCATGAGTTTCTAGGTGTAGCTATTTTTGGAGCAATGCACACATAACAGTGCCATTGAAACATATGGGATACGCGTATTTTTATTCATGCTCCTCTAAATCAAACAGCTGAGCTGATTTGGCTCAAACTCTCAATAACAATAACAAAATAGCACACCAAGGAATTCATTTGAGAAATCGGGGAGTGTTTTTTCCTTCTGTTTGAGAAAAAGGGAGGTTAGCATGGAATGGTAACCAAATATCAACACTGAGTACACGGCAAACTTTTTATTGCACACACACAGCCAGTTTTTGCTAACAGTTATATTAGTCCGGTGGCACCTTAAAGACTAACAGATTTATTTGGGCATAAGCTTTCGTGGGTAAAAAACCTCACTTTTTCGGTGGTTTTTTACCCACAAAAGCTTATGCCCAAATAAATCTGTTAGTCTTTAAGGTGCCACCGGACTCCTCGTTGTTTTTGTGGCTACAGACTAACACGGCTACCCCTCTGATACTTGACAGTTATATTAGTGTAATCTGGAATAACGCCATTCATTTAAGTGGAGTTACAGTACCTCAGAATTACAATTGCATAACTATGAGCAGAATCTGGCCCAGTCAACCTAAGCCAAAATGGTTAAATTTAGCTGCCAGAAGCTAGACACCTAAATCCATATTAGACGCCTAAATAAGTGGCCTCATTTTCAGAGTGCCAAGCACCCACAGTTGCAGTCAATGGTATGACTATGGAGGTATATTGGTGTAATAGAGCAGAATTTGGCCTCCAGTCAGGGGATTAAAAATAATTTAGCTCTACTGACTTCCTAATTGGCCAACTGTTTTGGATGTTAAAAACTACTGACCAGCTAGTAATTGATGAGACAGACAGACCAACCAACCTTAATTTTGCCTTCTTCTTCTACTTAATTGCTTTCCCCCTTAGAAATAGATGCCCAAGGAGCTGATGTCATCAACAGCACTACCCATGATGCTCCAGCTGCCAGAGTGGACCCTGGGATTCTCCCAGATTCTAATAAGGGACCCAGGTCCAGAAAGGAAGAGATACTTCGCTTTCAAGGATGAACCACTTTTCATAGAAATGGGTTGTTTCATCTTTACGGCTAAGAACTGGTGTCAGAAGTACCCTGGGAGGCACAATGTAGCCCATACCACTGGGAAACTTCAGAGGAGACAGAGAAGCCACGTAGAAGATCCTAAGAAGTGTCTGAGCCTCCAAAGTCAATGTGCTAGCGGCTGGACTCAGCAAAGAAGAGAACATTTGTCATTAAGGAGAAGGCAAGTCAATAGGAAACTGGACTGGGAGGCTCATGAGATAAAGATAACAAGAGAAAACTAAAGAGGGAAGCAAAAGGAAAGAGCTAGGCAGGAAGGCAAGGAATGCGAGTGAGAAGCAGGCAGTGGGTGTACGGGGGATGTTGGAGGAAAGCTGGAAGATGAGTTAAGGCTGTCCTTTCCATTTTTTTGGTTGACACAGATTAGTGAGAGATCAGAGCTTTACATTTACAGCAAAAACAGCTATCCACTGGGTTTAAAAACTGAACTCCAGTGGGCACTGTTATTATAACCCTTGGTCAGTGACTTTTGCAACCTGAGTGGCAACCGATTTTCATTCTAAACCTCAGCTGTTGCCAAGATAGATCATACTGCCGAGCCCATGCAATTCTGTGTGTGTTACTCCTCACAGCTACAGTGTGTGTATATATACAGATTTCTTAAGATTCCAGTGGTCCCTTTTAGCAGTGGAGAGAGACCGAGAGAGAGAGAGCTAGTCAGTTCTCATTTAGTTTACTGTTGACATGTACAGTTTCCAGAGTGCATGATGTGATATATTCTTCCTTCTTCCTTAGGACACTAAGCACATGGGAATGTGAAAGGAAAGAAAACCCTTGTTAACCCCTAGGGTGTAATTGGCCAGCAGTGACTGGCATCCAGCCAAAGGATCGGAGGAAGAGAGAAATGGAGGAAAGGAGAGGGGGTGCATAATGAAGTGCATGCTTTTAATTTCACTTAAGAACACAAAGGAGGAAAACCTGAGCTATATCCATTGGGATTGTAATCAATATCAGCACAGATAACAAAGAGCTGGCACTCAGGGTAGACTCCTGCCTTGCCTGGGCCCATTAATTTATTGCTCATCTTTTCTTTTCGGATCTCTCTCCCTTTCTGCCTATGTTTTGGCTCCGGCTTTGAATCCTTCAAACACTAGGGAGCAGCAGCTTCCTTTGAAAACATCCACGGCTGCTGCTGCTACCAGCCTTTGCAGTCTGCCAGCTAGTTTAAATAAAAAAGGGGGAAGTGGAGGGGGGCTGGTGGTGAAATGTTCTTGATGATAATTTGATTGCATGCATTAATGATCAAAGTGTTGCAGACTAATTACTAACACTTACCTCTCAGATATTAAGTTATCATTTATTTTCCCCCCTTACTTTGCATCTACCCCATGATCATGGTAATAATCTGCAGCCTGACTATTCTACTTGCATGCCTGAAGACTGTCTCGGAGTGCAGATCAAGAACTCACCTAACGAACTGGAAGGTGCAAACTCTGCAAGTGCCATTGCTTTGCTGTCAGTTGGATGCTCTTTGATTCAGGAAGCCTTGGTCATACCCGGTGGACAGGTGCATGGGAGATTTTGCCAGTGCCTGCAAGGGTTTAAAACAGAAACTAACAAACAAAAACAAGTTTGAATCTACCACCTCCTTGTCCCTATCCTCTGTCTTAATGAATGATCAAGCCCACATAAGGCTGAATGTGACAAAGGTACTTAGCTGCAGTGGAAGGTCTCTCTCAGGTGGCACTCCAGATGGGCAGCCAAGGAGCCAGCCATGCAATAATAATAAAAAAATAAAATAATAATAATAATCCCAAACAATCAGCTAGTGATGCTGTTTCCAGCATTGGCTCAGCCTGACAAATACCAGCCTTCTGCCACCTGATAGGGAAAGGTACGAAAAGCATCAGCAAGGTATCAGAAGGAATCTCTAGAGGTATTGTCAGCTGCCAACAGGTTTGGGGAGGAGGGGACTTTAACATGGAGAGTGGGGGGGAAATAATCAGCAACTGCAGGCAATTCCACTGTTCACTTTGTGCACAATAGTGACGGGGGAGATGCCACCTCTGACTTTGTGCATGGTGGCAAAAGTCGGAGTGACCTTGCATCCACTGATGCCTTTATTTATGGGGGCAGGTGCATGGGTCGGTGTGCATGGGTCGGTGTGCTGCATTCCCTGATTCCTTTTGCTCAGGGGATGTGAATGATGCACAGCAGCCTTTATTCATGGCAATGGGCGTACAGGTTGCTGATGCTCCTCGGGTTCAGGCTGTGCAGAGTTTGCATCCACTGCAGCATTTAATTCATAGCTGTGGGTGTTTTGGTGAGGGATGGGACTTCCCTGATGCCTTTGTTCTTGAGAGTAGGTGGGGGCTGCATGGTCCAGTGCTGTTTTTATTGACGGGGAGGCTGTGAAAGCATATAGAGTTGTACTCACTTATGACTTTATTCATGATTATTGGATCAGGGGGAAGAAGTTGCCTATGAAATAATTTTTCAAATGAAGTTATCCTTATTTGTCTATTATCAGGTTTTACACCTTCCCTTGAATCATCTTGCATTGGCCGCTCTGAGCGATGGGCCACCAATTAGCTGGGCCATTTTTCTGATCCAGTTCGGCATTTTCTACATCAACCCAAACAACCTCCTCATTATCTGCCTGCATTTAACAGAAATAATCTAAAACAAAGGACCGGCTTCTCGGCTGGTGTAAGTCAGCTTCTCTCTAATGCTGTCATGGAGTTACATCAGATTTACACCAGGTGAGGATCTTGCCCAAAGTGTTAAAGAAGCTATTCCCAGTGAGTTGTACTTTTGGTCCAATTCATACAATTAATGTCCCCACCTGAATCTAGTTTTATTGCTACTGTTTGTTGCTAAATTATGTTTCCTCCTTAGAGATCAATCCTGTGCTGATGCATGATACCTGTAGGGAATTGCTGGGCCCTTTGACACTCTGACCAGGTTCTCCATTAAGAACATGATTCCAGCCAGGGGCGTTACCATCTGCAGGGCTTGGTGTGTGTCATCTCCCTGATGTTTGTACTCCCCAGCACAACTGGCTGAATCCAAGGAGCACTTTGGAAGGCAGCTTCATTGGAGTGCACACACAGCAGATGAGATGTCACTCTGTTTACTTAGACTCACTGTGCACAAACTACCCATTACTGGCATTGCAGTTACCTGCTGCAGGAGGCAGAGCGCTGCCTCTTGAAGATGGTAATGAAAGTGGGTCAGACACTTGCCATTCCTGGGGCAATCCTTTAGCATACGAAGGGATTTGTGTGTGCGTGCTCCCCGTTATCTCAGGTTGGTATAATCCTTCTCACAAAGAAAAGGCTTCATAATTTGACCAGAGATGTCAAACACTCTTGTAGGAATACAAGGATGAAAATGACCTAATAGATGATAAGGAACTTCCTCCCTGCCAAGGTAGGATACAGTCCTTCTGGGAGAGGATGTATCCTCTATTAAACTGATACTACACTTGAGTTTAGCAGAATAATTTCAGCATTCATTAGTTTGATTGGTTTTCTGCCATTCCATCTCACCCACTGCAGGATAGGGCCTGATCCTGGATGGTGCAGATCAGCTGCAGCTCCCACCCGAGCTAATGAGAGCTGCAGGTGCTAAGCGCCTCTCAGGTAGGGAGGTTATTAGCAATGGAAGAGGCGGGTAAGAGCATAGTGGGCCAATGAAAAGTGCAGTGGAAAGCAGTGTGTGGAGAGCTTCAGGGTACCACGGAGCTATCCACGAGCTCTATTAATATTCCAGGCATCAACAATCCGTAACCGTTTTGCTGTTGTTACAGGCACCCCAAGGAGAGGCAGAAAATGGCAGCAGAACGGGGAGTGTTATAAACAACATTGTTTTCATCGTAGGCTTAAAAACTAGTATCATGGCTGTCCTCGAAGGACATAAAGTGGCTTAAAAGCCTTCTCTCAAAGTGACCCTGTCGTAAAACAGCTCGTTCCTCTTGGGAGAATTGAAAAGCTGGTGGAGGAGAAGGGCTCTGCCCAGGGAAGCGAGGGAGACAGAGTGCGGAAATATCTATGGCCCAAAAAGAGGAGACTACAAAAAAGAAAGAAAAAAGCTTTTTAGCTTAATGGTTTGTGTTTGTCTCTCAGGTTTGGAGGCAAGTCTGTTCTCACTGAAAGATAAGATATGCTGAGCAGCTCACGGCTTGTTACTCTGTCTGCTTTCTAGGGACCCCCATGGCAGTGTTTCTCAAACGGTGAGGCTGGCTGGCAGCCCCAGTGAGACCCCAACCTCTTCCAGGGAGTTCTCAAGCAAGCCCCGGGGAAAGTCAAGAAGAGAAAGAACAGTCCTTCCTTTCTTATTTATTTCATTATTTTTGCTGGGGTCCTGCCAAAGAAACAATCCCCTAGCGAGTATCCAGAGCTGCAGGCTACACTCGCTAGATGGTTTCCATGTTGGCTGACTCCAAGAGGGAAATGAACCAGCATGAAAGAAAAAGGCTCAGGCAGCCCCTGTTCATATGATTAATGTGGAGTTATAGGCAGGGAAGTGACTTTCTAGAGATGACCTCCAGGTGTTCCAATAGTTATTCTCTCTCCAGGGCTCTCTGCTCACAAGTCAAAAAGATGATCTTTCTAAATGCCAGCTCCTCCAGCTCCACGAGGGATCGGATGAAAATTCTATCTGCCTCTTACCTCCTCACTAGCACTGAAGATTCTCCAAATGGAAATTAGCAAAACAGATTTGATAATGATGATGCATGAGCCAGAAGAGAATCCAGCTCACTATGCCATAGCTATGTGAGCTCCTTGGGAAAAGCAGGAGTGAAAATCTGTTGTGTTACCAAACAAGTTGTGTCCTGAATGCACACAGGGGACATATTTATCTTGAGCAAAGGTGCCAATTTTACAAGCATATTTCTGAACTTAATATAAAACACGTAGCCCAATTGCGCAAGTCTTTTTTTCTTCAGTAAAGACATTTTGCCCCCATGTTCCCATATTAATGAATATTTTGATTCCTGGCAGCATTCTGATCCTTGCCATTGTGCTTGGCAAATCTGGGGGTCCCTGATCTATGTAGAAAGGGTGACTCCACCCTCTGCCTCTCTTCCTGTTCCCTTCTGCCAAGGCAGCAACTCCCCTTTAGCGAGGGCAGTTTGAGTTCTTGGGTTCCCTTCAGAATCCACCCGTGCCATTTGTAGATCGGCAGTAGAACTGGTCAATATTCCCAATGTCTGCTCCATTAGGCACTCCAACATTTCACAATTTCCTTTAGTCCAGAACTGGACTGAAAAGTCAAATTTTTGAAATTTCCCATGAAATGAAAATTTTGAAAAAATTCATTTTGGAAATATCAAAATGACCTTATCAAAGCATTTTCCTTTCAATAAGATCAAAAACGTTCATTTTGACGTTATTGTTTGGACATATTCTATTATCATATATTCTAAATGATAGAGTCAAAACAAAGCACCTCAACAATTTTTAGTTCAAATTTTAGAGAAAATAGATATATTCCAGCAAAATGTTTCAATTTGGTTGAATCAGTATTTTCCAATGGAAAACTGTTCCAACAGCTTTAATCCACAGTGGGACTTTTCTAGGAGTGGAAAGAAAAGACTGGCTTTGAGCTCTGAAGTCCTCATCTAATGAAGCCAAAGGAAGTTGAGGGCCTTACACACTTCACAAAAAGTGCTCAGCCTTATTGCATGTAGCTGCCTGGCTACCAGGGGTTTAACGAAGGACATACCTGTCTCCAAGAATCTGAAGAGTGTACATGTGACACACACTAGGACAATGTGGGTCTTTGTCTCCCTCTAGTGGCTGGTCCACATAAGAGGTTATTGAGTCCATTACAGCTGCCAGGTAAGGCAGTTAGGCCCTTTTAAGCTCATAAGAGCTGCCATGCTGGGTAAGACCATGGCCCATCTTACCCAGTGTCCTGTCTCCGACAGCAACCAGTACCAGAGCTTCAGGAGGAGTTTACAGAAAAGAGCAATTTTGGAGTGATCCACCCTGTCTTCCACTCCCAGCTTCTGATAGTCAGAGGCTTGGGGTCACCCCAAGCCTGAGGTTGTGTCCCTGATCATCTTGGCTAATAGCCATTGATGGACCTGTCCTCCATGAATTTATCCAGTTTTTTTTAACCCAGTTATACTTCTATCACAATATCCCATGGCAGTGAGATCAAAGGTTAATTATGCATTTTGTTAAATTGTACTTCCTCCTATTTGTATTGAACCAGCTGCCTATCAATTTCACCATGTGACTCCTGGTTTTTCTATTATGTGAAAGGGGAAATAACACTTCTCTACTGATTTTTTCCACACCATTCATGATTTTATAGACATGTATCAGATTCCCCCTTAATCATCTACTTTCTAAGATGACGATCCATAATCTTTTTAGTCTCTCCATTCCATACCCTTGATCATCTTTATCACCCTTCTCTGAACCTTTCCTAGTTCCACTATATCTTTTTTGAGATGGGGTGACCAGAACGGGACACAGTTTTAAAGGTATGGTCATGCCATGGATTTATATAGTGGCATTATGATATTTTCTGTCTTATTTTCAATCCCTTTCCTAACAGTTCCTAATAGCCTTTTTGACCAGCGCTGTGGTCCATCAATGGCTGTGCATTGAGCAGAAGTTTTTGGAGAACTATCCACGGCAACACCAAGATTTCATTCTTCAAATGGAAGAGACTCAAGCTTTTAAGTTCTGAAGGTCCCACGTTCAAATCCTGCTATCAGCCCAAGTGGGGCCAGTTACACAAACACCCACATATGAAAGGAATTGTATAGGAGAGACAAAGTGGGGGAGGTAATATCTTTTATTGGACCAACTTCTGTTGGTGAGAGAGACAAGATTTTGGAGCTCCACCAAGCTCTTCTTCAAGTCACACCTTATCTCTCTCATATCCTGGGATCAGCATGGCTACAACACTGCTGCAAACAGGAATTGTGTAGGGCAATCCAAGAGGATAATAATTTAACAGCAATGGGATGAAACGGAGCAAAAGAAAGCTTAGTCCAAATATCAGGAAATATTTCCTAGCAGGGAGGGCTATTAAGCTCTGGGTGAGTCTCTCCAGGGAAATGGGGGAAACCCAGTTACATGATCATCTGAAACTAGATTGGACAGAGCACCAGAGAACATACAGAGGGGAATAATCCTGCCCTGATCACGGTAGCAGGAGGAGCTGAGGGATGTAAAGGATGCACTAAGAAGTCTTTTCATCCCTGGTTTATATGAAATGGAGACAGCTCCCCCGAATTTACAGTGACAAAGAGGATGTTGCTGCCATCTCTTTCCATTTAAATTAGCAGGTCAGCTTGGGAGTCGGGGTGGGAGGATAGGAGAGGAGTGGGAACTACTTAAAACAACTAAGGGAAAAATAAGGACATCTCAAAGGATGAAGAGAATCACTAGGAAAATGGAGTTCACTTACAAACACCTCCTTAGCCTAAAGGTACTAAAATCCAGCAAGCTGGATACATGTTCACAAGGAGATAGAATCCAGGTGCTTCCTCAGTAATTAGGTCACTGTCTGCAGATTCATGAATACAAGTTCTCCCCCTAGTAGGCAGCAGAGCACGCTCATAACTTACCATGTATCTCCCAAATCCATCACCCATCCCCAGATAGCTTAATTCATTTAGAAAAACAATTTGTTTTTAAACATCAAAACAGAGCAGCAAATACAACAAACATCGAGCACAGAATATAGTCCTTGACAGAGTCCCTGTTCTGACAATTTTTCAGTGTTAATCTAGCGTGGGGAGATTTTAAAAAAGTCACTTAAAATTCAATCCAAATTTCCAGTTGTTCACTTCTACTCTGTTCTATTCTATATGGATTCTTATATCATCTTCATCACCATAGCATCTGAGTTGTAGCCATGTTAGTCCCAGGATATTAGAGAGACAATGTGGGTAAGGTAATATCTTTTACTGGATCAACTTCTGTTGGTGAGAGACACAAGCTTTTGAGCTTACACAGAGAGGAAGAAGAGTGTGGCTCAAAAACTTGTCTCTCTCACCAACAGAAGTTGGCCCAATAAAAGATATACCTCACCCACCTTGTCACTATAGTATCTGAGTGCATTCCAGTGGTGCATTAAGCAATGTCACTAACATTTGTCATGCGTGGTTCATTCTCTCTCAATCCTCTCTCAAAAGGGAGAATTGTGAGTGCACTGGGATGGTTTGGCAGGGTTTTGGTTTGGTTTGGTTTTTTAATAGACATGCAGCTTGGTGTTATGTTAGAGAATGAAGGTGGAAGAAGTGCGCCTTGCACTTGGAGCAGAAAGTGGTGAGGTTTGTGATGGTCCTTTAGTGCCTCTGAGAGTTCATTCCACTATCTTGGGCTGCCCCTCCCCACCATTGTGTTTGAGGAGCAGAACGGTTGACCATGGTCCCCATGTGGGGGCTTTAGGTGATCTTTTATATAATTTGAGACCAGGCTATTGAACACCTTGAAGATAAAAATCAAGATTGTGACTCATTATTCTATGGGAAGCCAGCATAGAGAGCAGAGAACAGGTCCGATGTGGTAACGTGTTGCTGAAAAGAGACACTGCAACGTTCTATACTAGTGGGAGTTTCCTAGGGGCTGATGGCTTCATGCCAGGGATATTACTTTGCTGTAGACCAGACAGGAGGTAACAAAAGCATGTATAACTGAAGCCAGGTCATTGTCTTCCAGGATAAGATGGAGTCTCCTAGTCAACCAGAGATAGTAGAAAGTGTAAACTCATGGCTTCTGCTATGAGAGAGCTCAGCATCAGAGAGGAATCCAAGAGCACTCCGAAACTAGAGATGGAGTTGATGATTTGCGGCTGGGTGCCTTCTTCCAAAGGAGACTACACAATGGCTGCAAACTTTCAAAGTGCTTCCTTCTGCCCACCCGACATCTCTCTGTCTTGTTCAGATTCAGCTTCATTCAGCTGTTCTTCATCCCCATAAGCTGATCTTGTCCAAGCCCTGGATGATCTTGGTGGTAGTGGTATGATCATATGTTGTGAAGGATACGTAGAGTTGTGTGTCATTGACAACTTCCTGTGCTAACTTTTGTGCAGATGCTTAAGGCATAAGACTGCTTCCTGAGAACCCCCTGCCACAGGGAGTAAGTCTGGGGGCAGAAAGGACATGGACAGGAGTGCAGAGATTCTAGACAGGGCTAAGGCCCATAGGACAGCCCAGGAAGGCTGCTGAAATTTAGACTGGCCCCCACAGCAGTCCAAATTACTCCAGGGGCCTCTCCAGTCCCTGGGGCAGCCCAGAACTGGGCGTGCGTAAAACTCATTAACACACCTTCTAATGGGCTGCATGTTCTCTTTGAGAAAAAAGGAGACTCTTACCCCGACTGTTGAGTGGAGTTGTATTCTGACCCAGTGGAGTTGTATTTATTCACCCAGACAATTAAAATGCACTAAATACAATTTAAGAAATGTAAGATTATTATTACTATTTTAATGTAAATCCAGAGCTGGGTCTAACACTTGTTTTCAAAGCAATTTTGTTATCAGTGGGAGAAAAGCAAATCAAGAAAACGATATTGGTTTTATAATGCTAAATTGCTTCATCTGAGCCAGTGGACTTGTTTTCCTGCTTGCCGTGTGCGGCTGCGCGTGTAGTTCTCCATTGTTTTTAAAGACCTGCTTGGCATTGGGTTAATTGATCCACTCAGACTTTGTTCATTAACCTCCTGACTTTAATAAAAGCACTTGTGGAACTCATAAATACCAAGACAAATTGAGATAAAAATATAATTAAATAGGTTTCTTTTTTAGCTATTTTTTTCCCCATTGGTTTTCTGTGGCTTATAGCTGTGTATAGGAAACCAAAGAAGACAGCGTGTGGTATAAAAGATTTCCTAATTACTGCAGCTAATTACAAAGAAGAGTAAGACCTGATCTAACAAAGCACTTAAGCACATGCTTAACTTTAAACATGTGAATAGTCACAGGCACCTTAATCACTAGGGGCTTGATTCAAAACCCATTGTCTTCATTAGATTTTGGACCAAGTGTGATGGGGTGTACCAACCACTCACTGGGCCACCAGGGGCAGACCAATCATTGTGGGCCCAGGCGGCCACGCCCCCTTTCCCCTGCTGCGCATGATCCAGGTGGAGAACCCAGATAAAAGGAGGTAGCCCAGGTCAGTTGGATGAAGGATATACCCTGTCAGTTCCTGCAACGCTTCTGGCAGTAGAGCCCAAAGACCCGGACTATGCTCCAGGCAACTCGCCGACTGCGGAGACCCCCGGGGAAGCCAAGCCGCTGCCCGCTGAGGAGGCTGATGCCTGTTCTGCGTCCCAGTGCAGAGGGAAGTAAGACCCATAGATGGTTGGGGTTTTTTTGCCCTGCCATTGGGCCATAGACTAATTGATATTTTGCCCTGCCCAGGGGGCTAATTCCTCCATGGCAACTGCCTGCCCCACCCCGCGATTTGCAGGGCCATAAGACTGTTTCTTTGCTTTGCCCCAGCCTGGCGGCTGCAGGGCCATAGACTGTTTGTTTGCTTTGCCCCGCCCAGGGGCTGCAGTCTGCTAACTGCTTTGTCCTTCCCAGGGGGCTAATTCCCAAATGTTGCTGCCTGCCCCAGCCAAGAGACTGCAGGGTTCCAGTCTGTTTGTTTGTTTTGGCCACCCAGAGACTATGGACTATTTGTCTAAGGTCTTGTCTACGCTACGGGGGGAGATGGATCTAAGTTATGCAACTGAAGTCGACGTACTTAGATCTACTTATCGTGGGGTCCACGCTACATGATGTCGACTGGAGACGTTCTCCTGTCGACTCCCCTTGCACTTCTCATTCAGGTGGAGCACAGGAGTCGACGGGAGAGCCATCGGCGGTCGTTTTAGCGGGTCTTCACTAGACCGCTAAATCGACCGCCGATGCATCGATCGCCGCGCATGAATCCCCCAATAAGTGTAGAGAAGCCCTAAGTGACCCCGCCAGGATGCCGGGACCTACTTGGCTGAAATCACCCACTTAGCGGGGGGATCCTGACAAAGGGGTAATGGGGTGCACCAACCCTGCACTGGGCTGATGGGGTACCCCAGCTCGACATAGGGCCCCCGTCACACCAAGCCCTAAGATAATTTTAAAATGGTCATATAGATCAGACAAATGAATAATTAATAGTTTCACAAGTGGCCACCTCCTTGACTATCTGGTGACATAGTTTGGGACACAGGAAATGCATCTCAGCAGTGGAATACCTAGCAGAAACATTCAACTTTCAACACTACTGCATGTCACTTGAAACAAATTTAAATTAATTCTGAAAATGTTCTGAAAATAATTGAATTACAGTAATAACTCCATCGCACAACCAATGTTTACATCCCAAAGAAAGGATGGTGACTTGAAGGGCCTAATGCTGGCTTTCTCCCTCAGACAAAACTCCCACTGGTTTATCAGGGACCATAAGTGGGGAGTACACAATAGAGACTAAGGGCTTGAGCCAAAGTCTATTGAAGTCAATGGGAGGCTTTCCAAACCCTGGCCTTCTTGAAATGAATGTGAGTTTTAGTATTGACTTCAATGGGATCAGGATTCGGTCCCAGGAGCAACTCTTGGGCTTAATCTTGCTCATTTTGAAGTCACTTGTAAAACTTCCACTGTCTTCAATAGGACAACGATCATATGCCTTAGTTTCATGCAGTTTAAAAGTCCCAATCCTGCAATCTAATTCACCTGGGTGGACCCTTACACTCATGCTAACTCCTATGGGAGTCAATGAGGCTCTGACCATGTGGCTTCTAACTGCAGGGATCTGTGTCTCACTTAGCTTTTGTGATCGATTTGGAGTTGCTGGTAATAGTTTATGAACACTGTTTCTTAGCCTAGGTATAGTAATGTTTACTGCATGCATGTATTGAGTTAACTCAGTGGTAGGGTCCTCGTGATGGGCCAACAGATCCAGATATACACTGCTCTACAAATACTTGAGAGATGAAGCAAGAGCCATTCACTTTATGCTCTGGTTTGGCCCCCTGCTGGGCCTGTCAGACAGGCTTCCACAGAGGCACTCAGTCCCCACTGTGGTCCCTGTGGTGCAGAGGAACAAAAGCCAGGCTTGGAGTTTAAAGACACACTCAGTTTCTCTTGATGCAGGGGAGACAGTTAAGGTTGACAGATTGACACCCAGACCCTAAGAGGCTAGAGGTGTCTTCAGGAAGGTTAGCCTGCCTACCGTTCCATTTTGGGAAGGTAGGACTCTTGATGAGATAGACGTGCATGTCGACCTTTTCTCTTATGTCACGCTTTGTTCCTATGGTTAAATATGCGACACTTCAGTTAAAGAAGGCTGTTCTGGGTCACTGTAATCCACTGGTCACAGGCTGCCAACAGGACAAACCACAGGTTTTGAACCCAGTCAGACCTGCTGGATCAGCACAGTCAATACACAGGGTGTGGTAACCCAGGGCCTAGTCTAAGAGTGGGAGAATTGTGTGGCTCTGTCCCAAAGAGAGACAAAGGCATGGGGCCTGAGACCTGAGGGAGTGCACTGAGAGAGGGGTCAGAGGAGCAAACAGGCCTCCAACCGTGACAGCTCTATTAATTTAGACAGATAACTGCACAAGACAGCTGATCTAGAAGCAGCATTGTGTTCAGAGAGAAAGCTTAGCAGAGTTTTCCAGACAGCATCAGATGCTCTTTAATATTAGCCAGTGCTTCCTGGAAAGCAGTGAAAAATAATCTGGTTAGACACAATTCTGCCTCATCTGTCATGTTTTCTCATTAGTTTTTATTATTTGGGATATTTATATCTTAAAGCACAATTAAAATAAAAAAGGTCAAATTGGCTCCGTTTACAAGTCAGTTTTATATTTAAGTTACCTATGTGTATTTTAAAGGCATTTACAGGTAGATGCACATGAAACAATTGTTAATTAAGTACACAAGTCAATATGTACACACACACTCAGAGGAAGATAAACAGGTAAATAAGGTATACATTTACCTGGATACAATGTTTCCTTTGATGTGGCAATTGTTATATACAGCTTGGCATGTAGGTGATTGCTGCAACATTATTATATCTCTGTACAAAGGCATGTTTTTGCCATAGCATTTATCACAGGTGTTTGCGGTGGCATTATTATCTGTGAGGAGAGACAGAAGATGATGTTGTAGAATTGTGTAGCTGAATGTAGGACTGGTTGGGGAAGAGTCATTCTGTAAAGATATCACCAACATATGGATGACAGGTTGATGCCCTGGCTGGATGCAGCGTTAGTGACATTTGTCCTTGTTGTTTGAATGTTGTAAATAGAGTGTCAGCTGGCTCCTTGAACTGCTCTTGGGACTGTCAAGTCTGTGATTTGTTCCACCTCTAATTTCTTTTATTTTCTTTAGCCATACTACAAGTGTAGTATTTTCTTTCCTGAGCCAGAGGGACATTTTCTTGGAGCCATTTGCTACGTAGAACAAATCCATCTTTTTGTGCGGTGACAGTTGGAGGGAACGTCCCCTGAGGGCATCAGAGGTCAAGTCTGTATCATGAAGTATGTATAAGGTTGTTTGTAAGCTCTCGTGTACGTATGAGCAGAATGTGGACAAGCCTCAAAGGCATGTGTACATAAAGACTGACTTACCCATATCCTCTCCAGCTGATCATATGAGCTAGTTTTACTGGTGATTATTAGGATGTAGAATCAGCCTGCAATTGCTTCCCACTGGAATTCTCTCCCCTGCATTATGAGAAACTGGTTGTGGGGACATCCTGGAAAATGTTTGTCCAGATATCATTCTCTATGGTACCCTGGAGCCCAGCATACTTTTCAGCACTGTAATAATGATAATAATAATAAAGGTGGAATCTTGGGAGGTCATTCATTTTAATGATTCCTGCTCGGCCTGCTACAGTCAGAGGTAATACCAGCTATCTGTCTAAGTCGTCTTTAATCTGACCAACTAATTTGAGGTAATATTTATCATATAAGGACTCCGAGTGCTCATGAAACCATCTCTGCCACATTCACAGGACTCAAGAGCTGGACTTCTTGATGCAGATTGTCTTCTTAGTATTGTAGCCTTGCTTTTGGATTTGTTCATTTCGGGCTCAGTCCCTCAAGGTGCTGAACACTCCTCTCAGGTGCTTACTTACCTCTCACTGACTTCAGTGAGAACCCAGGGTACTCAGCACATAGCAGGATTCAGCCACTCCTCACCAGAAATGAGGCTGAATATTTGTGTTAACTGGGAGTTTGTTGGTTCTGAAGTGGCCAGGTTTGTGATATACAACAAAATATCTTTGACATACAGATATATTTTGTTCTCTATTCCCCCTCTAGTTATGACTTGCATTATTTTGTGCCTGACTATAATGTATGATGCTGGCTAAGGGCTTGATTGCTCAGTGGAAAAGATTAGGAGCATTCTTGTCTGGCTCCTCTATGGAGTCTAAAAGATTTTTTAGTTAGGCTATTCACCCTGACTGTTAAGAAGGGAGCCACACATGGGGGATTAAGCCAGGACATCCATGTTTCTTCAGCTCCTATGTGATGTGATGTTTTGTCCATTACTCCCTACCAAAAGTTTTCTGTGTCCTATGCTAAGTTAAGAGGATGGCTGTAGAGTGTGGGTGACAACATTTGAAAACTTTGTTACGTTGGCTGAACCTTCTCTTTCTTATATGAATTCCAGTTAGCCCTTGTGCAATTTAGAGCAACCTCAGAGAGATTCAAAGGCAACCTGTCTGTGGAAGATATCTCAGCTGAGCTATAGCTAACAAGAATGTTTATCAAAGTTTTCCAGAAAGATTCAGAAACTGCTAGGTGGGGATTCAGGGGACTGAGGTCCCATCCTTTGCATTGCATGCTCTGCTCTTTTGAATCCTGGCGCCATGACTCATGCAAATGAAGAGAAACACAACTTTAAAAAAAACCCATAGGGACAATCAAAGTGCGCTGAATGTGGGTAGGGGAAAATGTATTTGCATAGTCATGACAGTCATCAGAGCAGTGCACAATTAGGCTCTTCCTCTCTGGTGAATTAACAATGTTTCAGCTATGGTATCTGCTCAGCACTCTCTAGGAGAGTCAGCCAGTTCTTCACATTTAAGATTAACGTTTTCAAAACCAGGGGAAGTTTACAGTGGAGAGACACCCCCCCCCCCCCGGATGTTCCACGAGATATAACTCCACGTTTCACCTAGCCAGCTAATGAATGTCACCGCTGCTCTGTACACAGAATTTTCAAGGTGAATTCATCTGACAGTAACACACACAGACACAAAAACCCACACAGATCTTTTGCCTCCTCAACAAGAAAAGGTGGGGGAACTTTCTGTGCATCACTGAATCAGATCTGACTCTCCCACTTACCTTAGGAGCCTAAAATGCAATGAATAAATATGGAAAATGTTGACATTCTGTGGGTGTATGTATATATGTGTGCGTGTATATATTTATATATGGGTACATAAAGTACACACTCAAGACATAAACATATAGTTAAAGACACAGTTGAAATGCCACTGTAGTCAGAAAGGTGACTGTAAAAGTCGCCACTGACTCCACATATCTGAGCCTTTGTGCATCTTTGAGTCACATTTGCTCCTGTTCCTGATAAAACCAAGTGTTTACTCATTATTATCTTAGCCCTGCAGACGCTATACAGCTAAGGGAAACTGAGCTGGATTGTATTCTGCCTCGCATATCATTAACTTGCTGATTGCAGAATCTATATTAATGGTGTCAGAGAGGCAGAAAGAACATGGCTTGATTTTACAACGATCGTTGTCTGACTTGTACGCTGAGCTCATTTGCTCTGGAAGCTAATGAAATAGAATAAAGATTGAATCCAATTGGGTGACATTTGCAAAGTCGCCTGTCTTAGGACAACAGCACTTCTAGTGTGAAATGATGAAAGGCCAGTCAGGCTGACAACCCCTAACCCTGTACAGCACCGAGCACAATGGAGATCTGGTCCATAGCAAGGGCTCTGAGGCATTACTACCATACAAACAACAAATAAAATAATAATCGTATTCTATTTTGCCTCTAAAAGGCATCTCTGCCTAGGGAAATAACCATTCTAGGAATGTCCCATTTTAAAATGTAAAATTCTTCCATTTTAAGGGGAAGGTAAAAGAAGACAAACTATTTTCTAAAGTAGCTTTGCTATTTCATATTTCATTGCTTTATAATAAATTTACCACCCCAGCTGGCCCGAGGGCCCTTCTTTTCTGGCTGTGCAGTGGCATCGTTTGTTCACGGTTCATGGGGCATGGAAGAACCCACCAGTCTTCCAGCCCAGAACCCAGAACTCCCCATATAATCGAAACAGAGACACTCCCTTAGGGCACCATATACATTTAGAAAACAAGGACAGTCAGCACTCCATGACCAAAGCCTATCATTGAAGGAGAGGATGTTGTTTTCTATAAAATACTCCCTGAACTGCCTGGCAGAAACAAAACAATGAGATTACATACCCATAGCTATCCTCAGCAGAAATACTGCGAGAAGGACACATCTACCTGCAAGGACCCCTTCAGGGCAGAGATTCTGCATACAAGAGGGCATTCTCCTCTTGATTGCACCACGGGAGTGTACATGGGAGATTATGCATGGGTAAAGGCCACTGCAAAACTGTAAGTGTTTCTGGTAGGTAAAGCAGGAAACAAATTGGTGCACTGGGATTCCTGGGTTCTATTCCCAGTTCTCCCACTAACTGATTATGTGGAGCTTGGGTAAGTCACTTCAACCTCTCTTGGACTAGTTTACTTAATATTGTAACTGTTCGTATGAACCCTCAAGAAACTTAGTTTCAATGCTCACCCCTCAATGCCCATTGTGCTAGTAGACCCTTCCCCCAAAGAACTGGCAGTCTTAGCATGTGTCGAGAGACACCGGGCGATGATCATTCCTGAGTGGCTACAGGTTTTGCAGCTTGGGTTGGATGGGTTTTAGGTAGGCTAGCAGAACTGGGGAGCAAAAGGGGCTTGCACCCCCACAATGAAAATATTGTGGGGACTGATCTAGGTTTCCAGTCCCCATGCTTTGTTCTTAAGTTGTTTTGCTACATATTCTAGGAACCAATGTTCTCTGTAAACCGCATGCACATGAAGCAATCTTCCACATACCATGCGTGCTAAGCTGCTCAGGCCAGGCTGGGCTTTGTGGCTGCTGGCGGCAGAGATAAGAGTGGGACCCAGAAGAGCTGGAGTGGTCAACGCCACAGTGCCCAAGATCAGGCTGGGGAGGAAATAGGGCCAGGGCCAGAAGCAGCTACCCCTGGTGAGAGAGACTAGAACAGAAAATATCATAATGTCACTTTGTAAATCCATGGTACGCCTACACCTGTGTTCTGTTCTGGTCACCCCATCTCAAAAGAGATATATTAGAATTGGAAAAGTTACAGAGGAGAGCAACAAAAATGATTAGGAGTATGGAACAGTTTCCATACGAGGAAAGATTAAAAAGACTGGGACCGTTTAGCTTACAAAAGAGATGACTAAAGGGGGCTATGAAAGAGGGCTATAAAATCATGAATGGTGCAGAGAAAGTGAATAAGAAAGTTATTTATCCCTTTACATAACACAACAACCCAATTAAATTAATAGGCAGCAGGTTTAAAACTAACATGAAGTCGTCACACAATACACAGGCAACCCGCGAAACTCATCGCCAGGGGTGTTGTATAAGCCAAAAGTATAACTGAGTTCAGAAAAGCATTAGATACGTTCATGGAGGACAGGGCCATCAGCTGCTATTAGCCAAGATGCTCAGGAACGAACCCAATGACCTGGTTGTCCCTAAACCTCTGACTTCCAGATGCTGGGACTGGATGAGAGGGGATGGATCACTTGATAAATTGTCTGTTCTGTTCATTCCCTCTGAAGCATCTGGCACTGGTCACCAGGGCCGGCTCTAGGTTTTTACCGCCCCAAGCAAAAAAAAATTTGGCTGCCCCCCCTCCCAGCTCTGGGCGCCTCCCCCCCCCCCCCCCCTGCCCCCCCAGCCCTGGGCTCTCCCCTACCTCCCCACCATTGTCCCCCACACACACCTCCTGCCGCCCCAGCCCTGGGCTCTTCCCCCCCCCCACCTGCACCCTCCTTCCGCCGCAGCTCTGGGTCACTCGCTCCCAGGGCAGGTCATTCAGCAGGAATTTTAGATGTGCACAGAACACAGACAGGACTGGTTCCCGCATGGTTACAGAACTGCAGTAAAGTGGAACAATTTTCAGCTTGTGTGATTGGAGGATATCTGGATACATATTATAAGACTGTCCTACATAAATGAGGAAAAGTTGAGGTGCCTTTATTATTCTTTTGTTCCACTCTTTCTTTCTATGTGGAATTTGCCAATGCAATATCACTGTCTTCCTTTTAAACAAACAAACAAACAAACAAAAAAAGGCAATGGCTGTTGAAAATAGCAATTCCAGTCCTAATAACCACTGGGAAGCATTCCTTGCTCAATTTTATCCTACTTTTTCTACAGCAAGTTACAGTGGATCAGTATATTTGATTTGGGAGAAATGAAGTAACAGCTGGCCAAACTGAGCTTGAGCACTCCTGAATTTTGAGGTGTTCAAATCTGGAAGGCAGGTGCTGGGGGGGGGGAGGGCCGGGGGGCCTGTGGCTCCGCAGGGGAGCATGGCAGCATGTATGCAGCAGCGCGTCTGGCACTGCGCAAAGCCAGACACGCTGGTCTGAGTGGCATGGTAAGGGGGCTGGGGGATTGGAGAAGGGGTAGAGGATTCCGGGGGGGGGGGGGGGAGGCAAGGGGCAGGGGGGAGGGGGGGGGGGTGGGGGGGGGGATTTGGGGGGGCAGTCAGGGGGACAGGCAGCAGTTGGATAGGCATGGGAGTCCCAGGGGTTTGTCAGGGGAAGGGTAGTGGGTGGGGTCCTAGGTGGGAAGTTGGGGGGGTAATCAGGAGGGGGCAGTTGGAGACAAAGACCACTGGAGCTTAGATAGGGGGTGGGGTCCTGGGGGGCAGTTGGGGCAGGGGTCCCAGGAGGGGGTGATCAGGGGACAGGGAGCAAGGGGGTTGGATGGGTTGGGGTTTCTGTGTGGGGCAGTCGGAGGGAGTGGATGGGGGCAGGGTGGGGCTACCCTCCCTCCTTGTGGAGTGTCCTATTTTTTGAATGTTAAAATATGGTATCCCTACTCACAGTGCAGCTCTCCATTCATAGCAGGCTGCAGCATGATTTCTCAGCTTCCTCACTCCCTCCCCTTCTTTCCTGATGGTAGTGGCCAAGGGAATGCTGGGAAATGTAGTTCTTTCCCTGCTCCAGGGCTGGCTCTACAGGCAGGGAGCTAACCAAGAAACTACAGCTCCCAGGGCCCCCTGTTGGTTCTCAGCTCCCATGCTGGATCCCTGCCGCCCCTGCAAATGGGCTGCCCCAAACACGTGCTTGCTTTGCTGGTGCCTAGAGCCGCCCCTGCTGGCCACTGTCTGAAGACAGGATACTGGGCTAGCTGGACTGTTAGTCTGAAATGATAGGCTTTGGCCCATTGACCCTGGCCATTCTTATGTTCTTAACCACTAGGACCCCCTTCCCAGCCTGGAGCCAGCTTCCTCCCCTGCTCCCCACGGACTCTCAGAAGCTCCCCTTGCTCCCTGTGCAGAGAACCACCCCAACCTCCCCCTCTGCCCTGACTCTCCCAGCTCCCCATGCTTAGGATGGTGCTTAGTACATTTAGGTTTCAATAAGTACCTCCATTCCCACATTCAAAGCGAGCTTCAGCTGCCTCTGGTTTTATGGGGTGGGTATTCACTGTCTTCTCTGTCTATCACCAGGACAATCTGTCTATCACTAGAACCAGTGCCATGTGACCAGTCCAAGCTGGCCCAGCTCACAAAATGCATGGTGATGAGCTGCAATGAAACTGCTGAGGCCAGAAGGAGGAGAGAGTACGCCATGCCCTACTTTGCTGTTCTGTTGGTGAATACAAACAGGCCTCGTGAGGACAGCCACATGGTTCACTGCAGTTAAGTGATGCGTGAGGCTGGGTTTATACTAATCCCACTAAAATGCTATTGCCCTCCAGTGCTTGGGTGAGAGATGAGTGGGTAGGAGGTGCTGTCCGCACTTTAACACCACCAGGACAGTCTGGCTGACTGTGTCACCTGTAACAATTTGTGAGCTCTTTAGGGCAGGAGCTGACTTTTTCATTCCGTCTGTACAGCGCCTAGCACAATGGAGCCCTGACTCCTGATCCAGGCACTCAGGCAATACAAATTACCACCACGACAGCTCCGGTTCTTAGCTGTCAGCAGCTGCTCAGAATCAAAGCATGAGAGGAAGGAACTGCTGAGGGGATGGAGTTATGTCAAATGCATTTTCCCATGAACACTTCATCGCATTTTCCACAGAGGGAGTCAGGGTACCAACCTCTGGCAGAGAATCTGGCACAGTCTGGAGCTGGGGTTTGTCACTCCTCTGTCCCTCTGGGTGTTCAGCACTTTGCAGGTTTGAGCCCTCACCACTTGGTTACTCATAATGACAGTTGTGGATATGTGTGCTGCCCAGGAAGCCATGGAAGAGGATGGCTCATAACGAGGAAGGAATTAAAGGGGTGATTATATATGAAGCACTTTTCTCTTCACACAGGGAAGCTGCTCGCTGATTGCTTTTGGCTACATTCAGAGGTTACATCGGATCATTTGATTTTATGGTCATGATGACCACTTCTCAGTGCCCTGATAAGAGCGAGGGAGAGAGAGGATGAGACAGGATTACAACCCACATCAGAGGCTTCACAGCCTGCCTGTGGGACATTTATTCCCCGCTGTGAAAATGACTAGACCTGGATGACATTTCCACTGTCCCAGTTTCTCATTGCTAACAACGGCTGAACCCCAGAGTCCATCTTGTTTCCCTCGGGAGCCTGCCAAATAGCTCTTATCCCTTCCCCTTTTCTGAATAGCTAGGTTTTCCTTTGAACTCTGTCGCCTTTATGGACAGATGTCACGACGGGTGCAAAGAACCCAGTCAAATCTGCCTTGTGCAGTTCCACAGCTCAGTAATCTGGGAGATATCAGGCGGATTATTAATGCAAATGCCGTTTTGTCGGCCAGGAATGGGATGGAGAAGTATGGCGAGGTGAACAGGGATTTCTGGGGGCATGTGGTGCAGGAAAACAGTCCCTGGTAAAGAGTTGAGACGTTTCTGCAGATTGTGACACAGCCAATGCTATGAGAATAGATACTCCCTGGGTTCTACATCCTGAGACTTTGCCAGTTACCCCATTCTTCTTTACCACTAAGCAATTTAAGCAGGTCCTCTGAACCAACCTAGAAAGCACACAAAGAGCTGGGTGCTATGGAAAACACCCAGTCATCCGGGTCCTTCCCCAAGAAAAGAATAACATGCACCTTCTCCAAAGGAATATTGTCCTTCATGCTGTGTATCTGGTTCCTCACCTACCACTGAATCCTGTATATTAAGCTCCCCATCATGCTCATTGTGAGTAGATGCATTGTCCACTGACTCGCAGCAAAGATTGTAGCTTTCAAGAACCTAAAAGGCCTTCAGGGTGGTGTTCTTTTCATGTGCACAAACCTCACTGCATTGCTTTCTTTAGGAGCTGATATGGGGCTGATGAATCCCTACCCCGAGTTTCAGGACATAATGATTTACAGGTCTTTACATTGTCTTACCCACAGACTTCTTTTTACATCCCATATTTCTTCAGAGTAAGTAGACTTTGCTTTTGAATGATGTGAATATGTTAGCATGAGCATGACAGGAATTTATGATGTGTGAATTGCCTGCCCATCCCCTAGGACTCATGAAAATATTACACTGCATGAGGCTATCAGGCTGGAGCAATGTTTGCAGGCAAAGCCCAACCAAAATGGCTTTCTGGTGACTGGAGATATTTATGCATTTGCCAACATTTTAGTCTAAAAATAAGGAGAGTTACTGCAGTGTGTGTGGAAGTGAGGAAGGAACTGTAAACTAAACATGGCCATCAATCTGACTGCCTGCTGGGCCTGCCCTGGGGGGAGGAGAGCGGCAGTCAGATCTTAGCGATGACTCTTTGCAGGCAGTGCCTGTATGGGAACCCTGCACAAGTGGCAGCTCTGCAAACTGCTCTAGCTGCCCCACCCATTCCCTGCAAGCTCCACTTCCAGGCCTCTGTCTTCACCAGGAGGGCTTTGTGACACAACAGTCCTTTGTGCGACTGTGTTGAGAACGTCCAAACCCTCAAACACAGTGCCCCAAATATGGATTCCAAGGTGAATTGGATGATATCCACAACCCCGCAGAGGAGGCCTTGAAATGGCGTATGGACTGTCACGAGCTCCACTCACTTCAGGTGGTGCCTCCTACTGGCTGCTCTAGGGATTAGCGCCTTTCAGGTCTGAGGCCCTCTTCCGCTTCTTGCTACACACCCTGCTGCTGCTGCTCTCTCTCGCTCTCTCTCTCTCCGTGGCTCCTCTCTTGTGCAAGGCACTGCAGCCTCCTCTTTGTGCCTTGGCCCTCTGGCCAGGTCACTATCCATGTTTCCCCTTTCCCAGGTACCCAGGTCTCTCCTGACAAATGAGCTCAGGCTGTCTTCCTGCTCAGTACCCCGCCCGTGACACTTCCTCAGCAGCTGGTAGGGGAAGGCAGGCCTGCCACCTACTCCAGGTTCCAGCCCAGAAGCCCTGTAATTAGCAGCCAAGGTCTGCACTATCCATTTCCTTGCTGTTTTTCCCTTGAGCATTTCCTGCCTTTTGACTCCCCCAAGGTTTGCCAGACCAAACTCCTTCCTCCTAGGGAGTAATGTGGACGTCCCTCTATAGTCCCAAACACACCTCCCTTTATCCAGGGAGTAACTGCCGACTACTCCTCTGCAGGCCCCTCTACTATCAGTCCCCGGCTTTATAGGAGCCCCACCTCTTCCCACACAAGTGGGCTTCCCCTAATTAGGTTTTCCTCTCAGCCTTAATTCTCCCAGCCTGCCACCTATTAGGTGAATTGGCCCATCTGGCCTCCATTAACCCCTTCGGGGTGAGTGTGGGGTGAACATCCCCTCACATGAACCTACAACTGCCTCCATAGAATGCTGCTCTGCAGATGACACGAGGTGACACAACAGATGAACCCGATCTCTACGCGAGCACTTATGCTATGGCTAGAACCAATGCGGCTGCAGCAGTGCTGGGAAACATGCAGTTTTGTGGTGCAGTGGTTTTCAACCTGTAGTCTACCGACTATGTCTAAGATTTCCAAAGTACCACCATTCAAAAATGTGCAGGGGTCCGCAAATGAAAAAAGATTGAAAATCACTGTTCTGGCATAAGCACTGTCTAGAGGTGAGGGAGGAGTTCAGTCACGGTGGGACAATCAATCTTTGGTGTTTCTGCTGAGATTAGGGACCCGCTGGGGCAGTGGCATTTGTGATGTGGACAGTGGACATGTGGACAGATGCCACCAGGTTTCGAAGGACCACCACATGGCTGTAAGAGATAATGTCTGTCAGTCAGAGTCTGAACCAGATTTGACCTCCCATAGCCACAGATCCTATTATTATCTCATTAGCGATCCTGTTTGATTAGGCTGCTTTGCTTCCACATATTACTTCTGCCCATTAGCCTTTTCTCTCTCCCTTCCTTCTTATCTTCCCTCCCCTTCTCTTCCTTTACTGGTGCTTTGCCTCTCACTGCAGGTAGGGAAATGAAACTAGCTTGAACTTTTGCCTTTCAGTTCCTTGCATCACTTCCCCACTCTGCTCCATCCAGCTTTTGAACCTCTTCCACTCTATAGGCATTTTGTAGAAGGCACTTCAGGCACATATGGGTTTGGAGCACTTCCTTGTTGATTGGTGAATAGCTAATTACAATCTCTAGGGTGGAATGCAGCTGCCTTTCATCACCACATGATTTAGGACAGGAAGTGAAGAAATTCTCATCTCTGGGATTCACATCTTGACTGTTGTGAACAATATCATGGGACATTTAATAAACGTGAAGTGGAGATCCTGAAGATGATAACTTCGCAGCTTCTCTACGAGCCACGCTGGGGAATTGGTTTAGTGCCAACACAGGAGAAGGAATCCCCCCCAACAAGTCTCATTAGGAATAAATACGGCTGGTTGGAGACCATCAACATTTTGACTTAAAATAAAAAGGCAAAAGAATTCCATGACATTTTTCATTTTTTTTTTTTAGCAGCAAGCAGTTTGCACAATGAATTAACCCTTTTTGTGTGCGTGCCTGAAAATTATTTCTAAACCAGCTTGGGCTTTTACAAATTCATGCATTAATTATAATTGGTGGATGAACATTTTATGTAAGCATATTTCAGCCGATGGGTACTTCACATACTATTTGTGTAGGCTATGTCTGTTCATGGTGTGCAATTGGTCCTCTAAAATCACATGGTATTGTTTCTGGCTGGAGGACAGTAACTTTATTGACACGGTTTGGACACTTCAGATGCAAGTAGAAGACAGGGAATACCCGTGTTCATGCCGGAATACCTATGCTCGGTTCCCTTAATTTAAATGTTCTCAGGAAAAAGAACAAAAACAGACAGGAACGTGGTTGATTCAACACCCTCTTGAGAACTGAAACATTCATTGCTTTGCAATATTTGTCCAGCACTAGACCCCACCCCTTTTCCAGTAGCACTGCAAGCAACCCTGGGAGATCTCCTATCTGGGTATTGATCCAGATAGATCCTGTTTGAGAATTGTGAGCTCTGGTGGAGATCATGGTACAAAATCACATGGCTGCAGGCTTCGTACTAGCAGCAACAGTGCGGCCCCTCCTAGAGGCTGAGAAGATACTTCTGGTAACAAATGGTACCTAAGTGAAATGGAGCAACACTAAAAGTTTTTTTTTCCCCCCTCAATTGGGATCCAAGTCATGTAGCCGTGATAGACAGTCAGTTCAGCTGTTAAACTGCCCCTCACATCCTTTCCTCCCACCCCTCTGTCTGAAATCAACCAGCTGTGTATGGAGGATACAAACAACAACCTGAACAAGAGAAAGACAGGAAAGGAAGGGAGGCACTCTGGGACTTGGTGCATGCAGTTGCCACATGAGATCTGAAGTGTGCCAGCTGTTGGGACCCACCTCCACAATCTGCTGGCACGATCAGCACTGCAGCCGACTTCTTCCTTTCTTTCTCCGAAGTTGTGAAACCTGTTATTAATGGTGTTTGTGCAGATCTGACTGCCAGCGCAATTACTGACACCCACCCTCTCTCCACTGCACACGAGGGAATGCGGGGCACGCCAACTGCAAGTGCATGTCCCCAGAGTGCAACAAGCAATTATTTTCGACACCAGGCTTCCAAAGACAGAGTGTGAGTGAGAATATGCTGGAAATTTGTACAGCATTGAGCACCTTATCTCTATAGACCATAGCCAGAGTGCATAGTAAAGCACTGATCCATAGAGTATATACCAGTGCTAGCCAAGGGCAGGTGAGCACAAAAACTGCACTTATGGCCATCCATGTGATTGTGGGTGCAAACAGGGCAGATACTGGCTTTCTCCCCTCCCACTTTCAGAGACTGCCCATAATCTATTTTAGGTACTTCTATAACCCCCATGGCTATAGTATCTGAATGCATCTTTAAAATATTTGCCCTCACAATGCCCAAGTCACACAGGAAGTCCATGGCAAAGTAGGAAATTGACTCCAGGTCTCCCAAGACCCAGCACTGCTCTCTAACTGCCAGACCATCCTCCCTCTCTACAAGGACAACACATAAGGATACTCCTAAAGTCATGGAGACACAAGTCCAGCTCAACACAGAGGCCCATGCAATAGGAAAGAAACAAAAAAACTAGCTCTATGGATAGAGGAATTTTTACTTTCAGGTAGTGCTGGTTAAAACCTGGAGACTGACTCAAACATTTATCCCCAGAGCAGGTATATCACAGGTATCATCACTGTAAGCTTCTTAAATACATCACAGACCATCAATTTGCCAACCCACTTGCAGCCCAATCAGCACACAGATGTAGTCCATGTGACATCCTCAGGATCATACAGGTAGCATATATATTGTGTGGATGCGGCCCACATAACACAAAGAGAGCCACATACGCAGCCCACAATGGTAAATGGGTTGAGAACCACTGACCTGGAGGAATCTTTCTATGGATAAATGGATAGTTTGATCTCTCTGGACATTCAATCCTTGAATCCTTACTAGCCCAGGAGTTAGGGTGACCAGATGTCCCGATTTTATAGGGACAGTCCCGATATTTGGGGCTTTGTCTTATATAGGCACCTATTACCCCACACCCCCGTCCCGATTTTTCACACTTGCTGTCTGGTCACCCTACTAGGAGCCGATCCAATGATCATGTCCCTGGTTTTTGTGCTGTAAAAACCTGTGAACTGGGAACTGGACTTCACTCATGTCCCACAGGCCAACAAAGAGGGCTGCCTAGACCCTCTGGTATATGGTCAACACTTCCTTCTATTCCTCCCTCGTACAATATTCTATGCTGGGTGAGCAATGTTGCTCATGAGTGATTTCTAATCAGCTGCCAAATTCAAATTGGACCTTTTCATTTCACTGCTGCATATCGTACCAGATGCAATGACAATAATTTGCTTCCCGGGAAGAGGGAACGTGACTGGCAATGAAAGGGAACTGCCCTGGCCAACCATTCACTGTGACTGGGAAGGAGATAGACGGTAAGAGCACTGCCATCACTGGTGGAAGGAAAATGTTTGGAGCGTAGGGTTCTTGCAGCTCTCTCTGCTGGTTGCAGAGACACAGGATGTTACAATTTGGGCATTGGTTGTCTCCTGAAGTGTCTGGAGAGAAAGTTACTAACAAACCCAGGTCTTTCACTCAGAATTAATTTTCTTGCATTTCCTTGTCATTCCACCGCCCTGCATCCATAGGATATTACATTTCTCTAGTTTTGTTTGCATTGAATAATGCCATGGCCAGGGGATCAGTAACAGATGCTGCGGAGAGCTTTTACTCTGTTCAAAGTCTGCTAAAACCATGACAAAATTGCAACCAATTCAATATGCAATAGTGGGGGGAGCAGTCCCTCCTATAATTTCTGCATGCCAGGGGCTTGCTCCTCCCACTCTGAAGCTGGTATTTTCCTTTCTGCAGTAGGGATGTATATTAAAGATCCATGACTGCTGCAGCATAACCAACCCTTGCCCATCACCTGCCCAAGGAATGTGTCTGAAAACCTCCCCAGTGAATATGAAGGTTCTTGGTATGTGCTTAACATTTCAGCCTCCTGCAAAGAACCAAACTACATTCAGATTCCTCTTGTGCAGATGGACTGGAAACCTCCCCTCCCCCCTGGAGGCTTCTGCTTCTCATTGGTACTTCTGGCTTCCTGGATCTAATCTGAACTCTTCTGTGTAGCACTAATGTTATGGAAAATCAGTCGTAATAGACGAGAGCCATTATTGTTCTTCAGGTCAAGCAATCAATGCAGTTATTTCCTTCCACTCTAATGCCATTATTTGGCTGTAATCATTTCCAGTTGAGTTTGCATGAGAATCAAGTCGAAACTACTCCTGGTCACATTCACCTGGAAAATTTTCAAGACTCTCTTCTAGAAAATCAAGTCTTCCTTCCTATGAGCGTTAATTAGCTGGGGTCAGGATGGTTAGGCTCTGTTATTTAGTGTAGATTTCTCAGCTTCCAGAGATGCATCTGAGGGAGGGTGTATCTCATTGCATAAGGCTCTGTGACAGAGGGTTATTATGGCATTGGTTCATGCCCTACAAGTATGTCATGGGGTTCTTTGTTACTGTTGAACAGTAATGATATAGAAGGAGAGCCCCCTCCCTTGGTTATCGGGTTACATCAGCCCTCAGCTACCTTTGAGATTAAAGAAACACAGAACATTCACTAGAGAGCAAACCCCAAAACACTACCAGATTTCTTCACTAAATCCCACTGTTTTAATAGCATTTGCTTTGTTTTGATTGACATCCTAGGCTGCTGGTCCATGCTGTACCCGCTGCACTGTGGCATAGTGCACGAAAGTTCTTTGCAGGCCTGTCACATTCCGGTAGCAGGTCAGGATTTCAAAGTGAACATCATCTGGGGCTGGATGAAGGGCATCCCTGGTAATGCATTTTGCTCCATGTCCCTGGTACATTTGGCAGCAATGTACCAGGTAATAGGCATAATATATACTGAGTTTGAAAACCAGAAAGATAATTCAGGCAGGCTACCTGTGTCCCACTGGTGCAACAGGATCTTTAGCATGGAAGCAGATTCTGAAATAGCTAATATCTGTAGAAGGAGCAACTCTGACCTAATTGTTTAAATCAGCTCAGAGATTCACTCCAACTGCCTCTTTGGAAGCAGCAGCAGCTTCAATAAAACTATTGTTTGTGGAGACAGATTTGGCTTGGCTTCTGTATGCCTGTTAGAAAGCGCCTTCTGCATCAGGACGGTGGTGTCCAAGAGCAGAGGGACTGGCAGAGCAGAAAATCTGAGGCACAGTGAAAGAAGCATGGGGTTGACGTTGCTAACCAGGTTTCCCTTGTGCTTAGCAACAGCTCTGGTGGGCCCCTGGGAGTTTTCAGTAGTTGGGAGCCTTGTTCCTTGGCAGGAATATAATGTTGGCTGTTTAGCATGCTGCTGAACCTGTAATCTACAGCCAAGGGATGGCAGATACTGTAGCCAAGTGAACAGCAGGCTTGGAAGGGGGTTGTTTTGGAGGGTGGATTTTCTTTGCCTTTTTCAAAATGGCATCCTGCAGCCAGGCCATATGATTCAGGACTTGAATCAGGATATGGGCTCACCATGGATGTGCCAACTCCAAGGCTCTGGGTGCATAAAAATATGTACCGGTACAATGGAACTTCTGTTGTGTAGGGAGAAACTTCTGGTTTTGTATCAATCCTGTAAGCTCATTAATGTGAAAAGACCCATAGTATTGAACCATGCATTGTGACGACAGGTGCTGTGCAAAGCTTCCCAATCACAGCTCTGCCTGGGCACCTCAGTCCTGGCATATAGCACCCTCTGCTATTCTCAGTACTCTGTCCTGGCTCCCACATAACTCCTAATGACCCTCCATTCTGATCTGCAACCCGAGCCATTAGCCACAGCAAAGTATCTTGAGTAGTCTATTGGGACAGGACCTGAGTGTGCTGAGAGGCATGTCAATAAGACACTGAGTGAATAAAATGTGGGCTGTTTGCTCGTAAGTGAGCTGAATGGATTTGGGAGGGTCCTGCTTTTCAGGGTCATTAGGGTGTATATATAATGTATATGTATATATATAATATATAATGTGTATATATAATGTTTACAAAGGCTGGATATGCACCCCGAGTGCTGGATGTAGGTGCAATTGCCTGCCTAAACATGACTGCACATGTAAATTAATTAACGGTGCCTGCAAATGTCAGTTATGAGTCCAGTCTGCCATTTAGGTGTGCAATTAGCCCGAAGCCAGGGGTAGGGGCGGGTGGGGCGCACCCCTGTGCAGGGCCCACTCGAGGTATAGCAAATGGTGCTGGATTGGCAGCCCTGGAGAGTAAAGCCCTCTAGGAAGAGAAGGTGCAGAGACAATGCAAGCCTCCCCCCCACTCGTACAGTATTATACCTCACTCAGTCCTGTTCTGGAGCTACTATCTCTAGCACTGACAGCAGCTCAACCTCCATGACTTGATCAGTCCTTGACTTCTTTAGGGTACTAGCTAGGCTGCCAGGCAGCATGTTGGTGGCTATTGTGATGTGGGCAACTTCCCTCTAGGACTCTGTTTCCCATAGGCCAATAAACAGCTGCAAAGGGAGTTGTGCCGGCTTACAGCAGGGCTGCAGCATAGATGTTACCCTCTGACTGCTCCTAACTAGCGCCTCCAAATATCTACAGTGAGGGTTTATTCCAGGGGCAGCAGCTCTACCAGCAGTAAGGAAGGTGCATGGAACCAGAGTGGGAAAGATTTGGAGTGCGGCAATAAAGCTACATGTTTCTACAGCAGTTCAGCCATCTGGAAATGTTTTTTTTAAGATGCTGACAAACATTTCGCTCTAATAGAGCTTGTTCCCCAGTGTACTTTTTTTTTCAACATTATTATTATGCACTGGAAGGGGCTTGAGGGAAACAGCAGTTTTGCAAAGCAGAAAGTAACAAACCCTTCATGAGCCGGGCGATGACTTTCCATAAGGACCTCCAGGAAGCCCTTCATTTAGATTTATGAAAGGATGGTTTATTTATTATGTAACCGACATATGAGTTTAATAATATATACAAGAGGTAAATGGAGTTGCTTTGGAATTTAACTGGCCCATAAATAGAGACTGGCACCACCATTCATTCATTAATGGAGTGAGGGAAATGCAAGGTATTCCAATTAACATTTCATAAACTGGCTGTAGCCTGTTCGTTATGAACCGGCATGTGTCATTTTCTTTTTAGAAATTAAATGATGCCTAATTCCCTTACCGTGATGGAGCTGTCTCCTTTGATAGCATTCAAAATTCCTAAAGAGGCCTTATTCGAAAGGTATAGAGGTTGGGGTGGTTGTTTTTTTTTTTTTTTAATTAAAAAGCATTTTACAGTCTGTGTGGGCTTGCTTACCCAACATCGAGTTAAATATCCATTAGCTAGATATATCTTACTTAACCACAGCAACTGGCCTGGTACCAGATGAGTTTGATATTTATTTAACAAATAGTGCTGTCTCTGTAGATCTAAAGTCGAGGCTTATTTGAAATACTTAAAGTGTACCCATTACTGTTTGCCCTCAGTGAAAATCCAAGTTCTGGTTACGTCCCCGCTCGCTAGGATTAGAACTGTCACAATATTTATTTAACAGGATGAGGAATGCTAAGCCATGCTGCAAACATTGCTGTGCCAATATGAAGAGGAACTTACTGTTTTTAAAGTGTTTCTCTCGCTGTACATGATTTCTCTCTTTCCCTTCCTCATCCTCTCGTTTTCTTCCTACCACTGTACCCTCCCCCCGTCCCACTTTTCTCTCTCTCACTGAACAGTAGGGCTTGCTTGTCCTCCTCCATCTAGAAGATGATGCAGGGGGGAAAATGTGCTACATGCAGTACTTTTAAGTGGGCCAGGCAACCCGCATGATTCTTCTCAGTGCTGGTCCCAGCAACTAGTGGGGAAAGGAGACAGGGATGCTGCTTGCCTGCAGAAAGACATTTGTGTTGATGAGGAAATTGTTGCAGCAGCAGAGGCATAGATGGCACAGGGTGGCTATCCTGGCTGCTAAGATGGCAGTACCAATAGGGCACCAGTGGAGAGCCACAGGAGGGGAAGGGTCAAGGCTGTTGCTCCCTGGAAAAGTGATAATGCCGCCAGGCTGCAGCCTGTAGTCCCTGTCCATGGATGCTCTTTCTGTGCATTGCAATCCAGATAGGTTGAGTTGTGCTGGAAGGGGCATATAGAGCCAAATGAGCCCTGCTGCCGTCTGTTGTTGTCATACCATGGCTTCGTCCTGTGCTGGGTAATGCCCTCACTGACTACATTCCCTGCACAAGCTCTTTCCCAATAGGTGTGCTGGGGTGTTCCCCTCTGCAGAGTTACTCAGCGTGTGCACAGGCTGGATAAACAGGCTGTGCTTTTGAGCCAGCTGTTACTGGGTGTCCATTGCAGCGTCTCTTATTTCTCCTCTGGTGACTGCCTGAAACAGGGCTCTCTGCCAGTCACAGACTGATCTTTGTCCCAGCACCATACACCTGTTCCCTTTACGTGGCCAATAGACATCACCCCAGCATTGCACCCTTCTTGGATCCCCTTTCACCCCAGACCCACAGTAAAAGGTCAATGCAAGCTTTGGCTTTTTTCCTTCCATTTTGGTGAAGCTCAGCTCAGCAGAGTCCAGCAGAGGGGAACGCACAGCATAGGCTCATTTGTCTTGGCCATGACTTTGCCATTCATCAGATCCACTTTTCCACAGGAACTCCTTGCCTTTGTGTGGCGGCACAACATTGAGGAGAATGCTGCATTGTGGTCACTGAAATCATGAAAGCCCATTCACTTTGGTGTGCATTGCACCTTTTCCATGCTATGTGAGGAGCACAGAGGGTGGTCACGCCATAGATGTCAGCAATAGGATAACCTGCTAGAGTCATCTAGTCCAGTGGTTCTCAAACTAGAGCCACCGCTTGTTCAGGGAAAGCCCCTGGCGGGTCAGGCCGTTTTGTTTACCTGTCGCGTCCGCAGGTTCGGCCGATCGTGGCTCCCACTGGCCGCGGTTCGCCGCTCCAGGCCAATGGGGGCTGCAGGAAGCAGTGCGGGCCAAGGGACGGGCTGGCTGCCCTTTCTGCAGCCCCCATTGGCCTGCAGCGGCGAACCGCAGCCAGTGGGAGCCGCGATCGGCCAAACCTGCGGACGTGGCAGGTAAACAAACTGGCCCGGCCCGCCAGGGGCTTTCCCTGAACAAGTGGCGGCCCTAGTTTGAGAACCACTGATCTAGTCAATCCCCCTTTCCCCATCTGCCCTCTCTCTCTTGGAGACACAAAATGGAGATCTTGTCTTTTGTTCAGCTATTGGCCATTTGTGAAACCTCCTGGATTTCTGGGGACGGACAAGGAGAGAAAGGGAGAGGCACAAGGTTAGAAAAGTCTCTGTACAGAGGCCAGTGCAAGGAAAGAAAAGGGAGAAGCAGAGTTCTGAATCAAAAGGCAGAGAGGAAGAAAATGGCACTGAACAGTGAACTAATGGTCATTCTGATGATCCATGAAGAACAAGAGAAGAAGGTCGATATCTCAAACAGGTATTATTGGAGGGGTTGCAAGTGCTTTGGGGAATAGGATTAACATTTAAAATCATCTGGACAAACTGGAGAAATTGTCTAAAGTAAATAAGATGAAATTCAATAAGGACAAATGCAAAGTACTCCATTTAGGAAGGAACAATCAGTTGCACACATACAAAATGGGAAATGACGGTCTAGGAAGGAGTACTGCAGAAAGGGATCAGGGGATCATAGTGGACCACAAGCTAAATATGAGTCAACAGTGTAATGCTGTTGCAAAAAAAGCAAACATCATTCTGGGATGTATTAGCAGGAGTGTTGTAAGCAAGACATGAGAAGTAATTCTTCTGCTCTATTCCGCTCTGATTAGGCCTCAGTTGGAGTACTGTGTCCAGTTCTGGGCACCACATTTCAGGAAGGATGTGGAAAAATTGGAGAGAGTCCAGAGAAGAGCAACAAAATGATTAAAGTTCTAGAAAACATGACCTATGAGGGAAGAGTGAAAAAACTGGGTTTGTTTAGTCTGGAAAAGAGAAGTCTGAGAGGGGACATGATAACAGTTTTCAAGTACATAAAAGGTTGTTACAAGGAGGAGGAAGAAAAATTGTTTTTCTTACCCTCTGAGGACAGGACAAGAAGCAATGGGCTTAAATTGCAGCAAGGGAAGTTTAGGTTGGACATTAGGAAAAACTTCTTAACTGTCAGGGTGGTTAAGCACTGGAATAAATTGCCTAGGGAGGTTGTAGGTTGTGGAATCTCCATCATTGGGGATTTTTAAGAGCAGGTTTGACAAACACTGGTCAGGAATGGTCTAGATAATTAGTCCTGCCACGAGTGCAGGGGACCTGACTAGATGACCTCTCAAGGTCCCTTCCAGTTCTATGATTCTGTGACAGTACTCAGAACCACCATTGTCCTAGGCACTGTACAAATGAACAGAAACATTTTCAGGGGCATATATATACAAACTCAAGATGCATGATAGAGAAAGCAGAGGAGGAGGAGGAGAAGGAGGTGAACATGGATGTGGAGGAGAGGGATAGTGGTTGCAGTGATGTGGCAGATACATTTGAATGCAAGGGGAATGACGATCAATGAGGTGTCAATTGTAAGTGTTCCAGCCCCTTCAGGAAGGGAAGAAGTCAGTTTCAAAAGTGGGGAAGAGGCTGTAGAGCCATTCAGAATCACAGAAATTAGAGAGAAGATAATTAAATATAGGAACAGCGTAATGAGCAAAGCATACCCAACTGCTCCCAAATAACCCACCGCTGTCTCTGTGTAAGGAACAGTTCAGTTCAAGGGGTCAATTAAGAATGAAGAGACTTATACCTGTGCTGTCGTAGCTGTGTTGATCCCAGGATATTACAGACACAAGGTGGATGAGGCAATATCTTTCTTTTACTGGACCAACTTCTGTTGGTGAAACAGGCAAGCTTTCGAGCTACACCGAGCTCTTCTTCAGGACTGGTAAAGGTATTCAGAGTGTCACAGCTAAATCCAAATGGAACAGCTAACCAATATGTCCCCCCCTTGTATTTAGCTGTGATACTGAATACCTTTCCCAGTCCTGAAGAAGAGCTCAGTGTAGTTCGAAAGCTTGCCTCTCTCACCAACAGAAGTTGGTCCAGTAAAACATATTATCTCACCCGCCTTGTCTCTGAGTCCTATAACAGTCAATTATTATTGCAGCCACAGAAAAGAAAACCTGATAAAATAAGGTTTGGATGGACAGTGGATTGAAATAGAGCTTGGGCAGGGATTGTAGCCGGAGAGAGATTAGAGGCCATAAATATTTCAAAAGGAAAGGACCAAGATACGGTCATATCTCACTGCAGTGCCACCCTTTATAAACCGCCAGAGATCCTGATTCACATCTCACGGTTCATGGGTATGTTAAGAAAAGCTGCACAATTCAGATGCACAGAACAAGTGAACACGGACCCTTTTCCTTTAATGTTACTGCCACTTTCAGGAACAGTGGTTTCTTCAAGGCCTCCCATAGAAGCTGCTGCATCTATTAAGATATTCCTCATATCTTGTGCTAAATCCACCATGTTGAAGTTAACTTGTGCTTTTTCATCAACAATGCAATGTCCCTTATACCAATTTTATTTTATCTTGCCCAGGAGATGAAGGCAATTTATAAGTTTAATGAGCACAATCTGGCTGGGATCCAAACTCAGGAAGGTAATGTTTAAAAGGGAATTGCTTGAGACCTTAATATCTGGTATATAGCATGCCAGTTTCCCTTCCAATCTGTGTAATGAAGAGCAGAAGCAAAGTGCTGATTTAGTGTACTTCAGTAATGTTGTCCAAGACTCTGGGTGACCTGTAGACACAGGATTATGGGGATCCCAAGCCATGATCAAGATCAAATGGCAAGAGAGCTCTGGCTAGGGTATGTCTTTTCTTTGTCCTTTTGTCCAGGAATTTGGAACAATAACGATGGAAGTCATGAGTGGGTGGCAACAACATGAGATTTCTTCAGGCCGTGCTAGATGGATGGGGCTATTAATGGTGGATTTCACAGCCATCTCTGTAACTCACTGGAAATCCACTTCTAGGATTGCAGTGAGGTTTCAGAAAGACCTTAGCTCCATTCCAGTTGAACTGAACTGATCAGAGTCCAACTCATTGGGAGTCATTTCTATGTGCCCTCCCAGCTGGACCTAATTCTGCAAGGAGCAAGTGGCAAAAAAATGACACAATTAAATAAAATCCTACAGTTGATGGCATTAATCAAATGGACACCCAGAAGTGGGGAACCTGTGACTTACTTTATGATATAGGGCTGTGCCTCAGTTTATAGGATCTGTAAAGTGGAGATAACAACATGGACCTACGTCACAGGGAGAGAATACATTTGAGACTTAATGAAGAGTCACAGTGTAAATGAAATTGGTAAGTGTATGTGTATATAGATGCCATGGGTACATGCTTACGCTCTGGATATGGAGAGGGAGAATGATGGGGTGTTCACCCCACACCAGCAAAGATGGGGTTAAGGTGGCAAGAGAGGCCAATTAGCCTTGGGCTGCACCTGCTGGGGAGTTAAGGGGCAATGAGACTGATTGAGAATGCTGCTCACCAGGGCAGGAACAGGCAGGGCTTCTATAAAGCCTAGGAGTTGAGGAAGGGGCTGCAGGGAGGTGAGCCTGTAGTCACACTCCCTGGTACAGGGCAGAGTAGGAGCTGAGAAAGGCAGGTGAGGAAGAAGTCCAGGGAAGCTGCAGTAAGGACTGAAAGGGATAGATTTGAACTGCTGGGTTGAGGGTCCCCGGATTGGAACCTGATAGAGGGCAGGCCTGGGTTCCCCTTCCTACCACTGTGGGAATGGTGCAGTCAGCACCGTGGAGATGGAGACTGCCTGAGATTTTGGGGAAGGAGTCTCTGAGAAGGCGCTGGAAGGGGAGGACGATAATGATTTGGCCAGAAGGCCAAGCCATGAAGAAGAGGAACTGCAGCTACAGACTTGCAGGACAGCGGCTGCAGAACGAGTGCCTGGGGCAACAGGCTGAACAATCGCCAAGTGGGGCGTAGCCAGTGGTGAGCTAATTCTCCAGATGGACCACAAGGAGGTGCCACCGAGCAGTGAGTAGATGACGCCGTTACAGAGAGACAAAGCTATGCAGCTGTATATGTAATGGGATAGATATCTAACCCGAGATCAAGATATACGCATTCAGCAGAGTAATATGTGTCACAGTCCATATTTCATAAAATACAGTAGTAGCCAAAATGTGATCAATTCAGGGGCTCAGATTATGTAGCAGCTGTCTGCTGTAGATTCTACTTGCCTGCCAATTTCAAGATTTAATGGAGTCACTGTCCCTTTTAAAAAAGGGACGTGGGGTGTAATGATCCTCGGTGATAAACACTCCAGCCTGAAACCTCCATGGTGTATAAGGTCACACACACACATGCACGTTCTTACAGCTAATTTTCTTGTTGATGGGAGGCATAATAGTGGATGAAATGGTTCATTTGAGGTTTCCTCTCTATAGATAAAGGAAACAGTACAGGAAGATTATACCTTTAAAATTCCTACTTGGGAGGGATTTATATTGCTCCCCTCTCTACACAGCCATGGGAAAGGAGGACCAACAGCCTTCTTCGATAACTTTGCGAGGGACTTCATCTCAGTCATGGAACACAACCATGATGCTGGTGGAGAGCACTGTATGATTTAGGTGGCTTAATCTCTAAGCCATGCTCAGCCAATGTATGCCAAAGACCTTGTTGCCTTAGCATTTCCTAGGGATATTAGGAACAGAAAACCATGAAAGCCTCTGGAATAGACTGTGGATTCAATATCCAGGAAGATGAAACCCCCCTCTGTGATGTACCTTCCTAATTGTGCAATGCAGCATGTCAGATGAGTTCCTTCCTGATGCCTCAGGTGATCAACTAATGCCCCAAAGAAAATGAATTTGATTTGATTAGCCTTACTACATACATACAAATATTGCTGGTTATCCAACTCATTTTTAAATTCAGACACCGAACATGGCTGTCTAATGTCCTACAGAAGGGAGTCCCAGTTTGGCATTTCCCTTTACATGTTCTACATTTACGAACGATTCATTTCAATGAGATGCCCTTTGCTGTCCTAGGAAGCAGGATGGTGTAGAGAAGATGCCCATCTTGTGTAAGTACAACTGTGCCACGTTTCACATAGAATATCCTCCCAAATAGACTGGACATTTCTAGATAGCCCCTTTGGTTTGTATTGCTTTGTTGGTCCAGGTCTAGCTCCACTGGTCACGTGACAATTCAGAGATTTAGATTTTGATCTCTAGCTCCATTCCAAACTCTCAGGCCAATATGAGATACCAGGTGTTCAGTCTTGGAGGTGGGGGTTTCTCATCACACCTGGACACACCCCACCCAGCATATGCATGAAACAACATCAATGGAATCCAGACTGAGTAGTGTCCAGCTGTCCTCCAGTGGAAGGATGATTGCTGTGTCATGGGGCTTTTAAAGTAGAAAAAGTGGATGGGGGGAGAGAGAGAGATTTTGATGGTTTGAAATACAGCTTAGAAGACTTTTCCCTCCATTAGAAAAAAAAAATTGTAGGCCAAGCCTACCCAATTGTTAGAAGACAATTAAGTTGGGTTAGGGCAAGTTTTTGCTGTATTGTTAACATTATTTCCACTGGAGTTGCATGCATTGCTTGCTGGTTATTGAGCAAATGATCTGAGTCATTAACTACTGAGGGAGCTCAGCGGATATGTTCCTACCGTATAGCCTGTGGAATTCTGCTTTGTCTTGACAAAAGTCAGTCCCGTCTGAGAATAGAATGTTCTGAGTTTTTTGGCACCACGCACCATTTAGTGTCATGGAAACTAGAGAGGGAAAGGACCCATTGGAACAGCTGCTCCTTTGCCCCACGCACACCAGAGAAGCTGGAAGAAGGTTCCAGTTGATGCAGAGGGTGGCCTACTTTCATTTACATTTGCCTCTTAGTTGTTTTTCGTACTACTCTCCTTTCATCCAAGTCAGAGCAATATAGACTCATAGAATATCAGGGTTGGAAGGGACCTCAGGAGGTCATCTAGTCCAACCCCCTGCTCAAAGCAGGACCAATCCCCAGACAGATTTTTGCCCCAGATCCCTAAATGGCCCCCTCAAGGATTGAACTCTCAACCCTGGGTTCTCATCTAGGCTCAGTGGGCCAAATTCAGAGGTGACCTGGCCAGGCTGAATGTTCAGTAAGTGAGAGTGGGTCTAAATAAAGTCTCACTAAGACAAAGGGAGTGTTTGGGGGGACTGGAAGAAGGGGCAAGTACAATTTAGATGCCTTCTAGACTTATTTGGATTCACATATTAATTTGCTTACGGGTCTTTCTACTCTAATTTCTATGAATTTGTCATTTGTTCCAAAGTCTAGTGGACATCAGTGTGAGGAGGACCAATTTCTCTGAGTCTCAACCTAAAATTGTCTTTTGCTCAGTCTCACTACCTTTATCCTAATTTATCCCAACAGGGGTATGTACTCCCAGCCGCATCCTTGTCAGAGGCAAACAGGGATGTTGGACTTCATTGCTGTAGGAAAGGGGAAGGAGATTTTTCCTATTGTAGTTTATCCAAACCCAGAGAAAGAGCTTAGGCCCTGGCTTGTGCAAAGCCCTGATGTATGCAAATCCCTCTTCTGCTCCTGTGGACCTCTTCTATAGTTTTCTTCTCTCCTTTTAATTCCAGATTTGAAAATAAAATGCAAGTTGACCTCTCATGTGTGCAACTTCCCATTGTGGCAAATTGAAACTGTCGATGCAAACAGCTTGGATTTATTTATATATTTAAGGGGGGGGGAACCAGATCCAAGCAAAAAGGGATTTGAATCTGAAATACTGCTCGCTGGCCCATATTATCAAAAGCCCTCCAGCCCCGTCCATGGCTGTTTCTTGCCTGTTTAAAAACAACAGGCAGGAAATCAAAAACCTTTTTTTTTTTCCCCATACACCAAGTGTTGTCGAGTTCTGCAGCTGCCGTCAGCCAACCAGAGTCTAGTGCTGAGGCTGATACAATTAATACTTGGTGCTTGAAAACATTAATGTAGCTATTTATATAAATTAGTAACCCGAAGCCCAGGCGGTAGCATTATTACAGCATTACTAATTAAATCACAATAAGCTTAGTTTGCAGTAGTATTAATTATGAACCTGACAGAGTGATACTGGAGATCTGATTGGTCCACTGCCAGTCATTACCCGGTCGGTAATGAACCAGGCAGGCAATGAAAATCAAAGCAGCCTCTCTGACAGAGCCTTTATGGCTTCCCAGGCAGAAGGACAACAATTCCAGCAGCAAACGCATAAAGACCCTTGATCAAAATAACACTAAGGTTTGTACGGCATTAATTGTAGCTGAAAGACACAGAGTTTGTGAGTGCTCAGTCTACCACTGGGGTTTGCCAAAGGGATTTTCTCCTGGAACCCTGACTTCTATTAGATTCTCAGGTAGCAGAAGTGGCTTGTGCCACTGTTTTCCACCTGTGGTTAGCTAGGCTGTGGGCCGCCTTTGCTCGGGCAGTCTTCTCACAAGCCTCTGTCCACTCTCATGGCTACTGAAATGCAGTCCTACTGCATTAGGGAACCTCAGTGGGGTAGTTATTACAGTTGGCTCTGGTCTACACTAGGGGGGAGGGATCGATCTAAGTTACGCAACTTCAGCTACGTGAATAACATACCTGAAGTCGACAAACTTAGATCGACTTACTGTGGTGTCTTCACCGCAGTGAGTCAACTGCTGCCGCTCCCCCATCGACTCTGCTTGCGCCTCTCGCGGCGCTGGAGTACAGGAGTCGACGGGGGAGGGCTCGGGAGTCGATTTATCGTGTCTAGACTAGACACGATAAATCGATCCCTGCTGGATCAATCCAGTTGGGTTTCATTCAGGGAAGGGTATTGTTCATGGTATCTACTGAGGGCAGCTGCATGCTAATTTGTAACAGGCTCTTACGTTGAGCTGGTCAAAAATCTTCTGCCAAAACAGTTTCCTGTTGGAAAATGCTGATTCGATTAAACCAAAATGTTTTGCAGGAACATACTGATTTCATCAAAGTTTTAATGGGAAATTATCAAAATGTTTTGTTTCAACTTTATCCCTTTTAAATGAATATAATATAATGTTAAAGTCAAAATTATAGTTTTCAGTAAAATCAAAAGGTACTATTTCCAGAATATTTTGTTCTGCAAAAAATTCTCAGAGTTCAACTTTTCTTCCTGATTTGGGACAAAACCAAATTTTGAAATCTCGGAATTCCCCATAAGATGGAAATTCTGCTTCCCAGCTAGTTCAGTGCTAGCACAGTGCTCAGAGGCTGCAGGGAAGGTACCTAGTTGGCTTTAGCCATTCAGGGATGTGGAACATCAAGCTCTCTGAAGCACATTTGCATTAATACAGAAGTAACTGCAACAAGAGATGTGAACTTACACTTCCATGAATCAGCCACCATCTCTGTCCAAGATAGGAAGCAACGGGATTGTGCTCAGAACCACGGGCTCAGCTGGGAGATTCCTGGGCTTGAACCATTGCAGACTTACTTTGCTAAGGTGTCCAGTGCAGACCTCTTCTAGCAGCAGCCCTCTCTCCTGCTTTACAAAAGCAAGAGCTTCTGAGTGAGTAGCCCATAAAGTGGAACAAGAGTACACTTAATGACAGCCTGTGAATGTTTCATTAAGCAAGAAGGTATATGATGGGACCAATACTTAGCATAGTCTGTTCCTGTGTTCCTTCCTCTTGTATTTCTCTATGGACCTACACCGATGAGCATACCATGGAAACTCAAGCAAGAAAGAGAAAAATCCTCCACTTCCCCATTGATCCAGCACCCGGGTTCTATGTCACAAAATGTTTAGTGCTAACTAATATATAAAACCAGTCTAAGTCTTCACTCACAAAAGGTGAGACCCAGATGAAAATGAACTTGATGTGATCCTACTGGAGTAGCGGGGAGCTCAGTTTTATTTCTATATAGGACAAGAACAGGGCAGCAGGTGACATCAAAGCAAAGGGAGGAAGAGTCTTGGGAAGAGCCAATAGAGCAACATAACCTCTGTGCCACTTGATCTCAACAGCAGGAGCAAGGCCCTGTATAGTCAGTGATCTTCAGCCATGAAATTTGTTGTGGATCTTCCCCCCTTCCCCCACAGCAGAATTGTCACAGCATATGTGTAACTCTCCTTAACTTCAATGGGGGACTTTGTCTCCTCCAGGGGGGAGAATAGGGCCCCATGTTTCTAGCCTGCATGGCTGTGGAGATAACTTAGCAAAGACAACTGAATATAAACCAAAGCAAAGTTGTCCCCTGCATCTGCAGGCATTCTGAAACAATAGGTCTGAGAGGTGTCTTCTGCCCTGCTCATCTCAACGAGGAGCTCATTCTGAAACCAAGATGACAATAGGAGTACTTGTGGCACCTTAGAGACTAACAAATTTATTGTAGCATAAGCTTTTGTGGGCTACAGCTCACTTTAGTACTAACTATTTCATTGCTGGTCATTTTAGTA
This sequence comes from Trachemys scripta elegans, assembly GCF_013100865.1. Taxonomy (NCBI): domain Eukaryota; kingdom Metazoa; phylum Chordata; order Testudines; family Emydidae; genus Trachemys; species Trachemys scripta. Next base: position 21,489,223 of record NC_048304.1, read on the forward strand.
GAAGCCTCCAGCAAATGCCCTCCCACACTACCCTAGCTCCTGCTGTCCTCTGCTCACCTTCTGAATCTGGCAGCCTCCCCGCAACATCTTCCACACAGATCTGCACCATCAGTACAGAAATCTGGAGCGTATCAAAAACAGGGAGCAAAGTCAAATAAATTGAATTTAACATGACACCTAATAACACAGGGAACACTGTATGGGTTGCATTATCCAAGGTTATAACTAATTCATTAAACATCTCACCTGTTTTTAGAATGTAAATGAAGCTGTCACTGTCTATTCCAGTCAGCTGCACCAGAGTGCTGCAGAATCCAGCAACCCTGCCGTGCAGAATATCCGGGGAGAGAACCTCAGCTGGCGTAAATCAGTACAGTCACTGATTCCAAGCAGTGCCACCTGAAGTTCTGACCTTTTACATCCAGCCTGTCACAGAGCTCAGGGAGCCTTGACTCTAAGGGGTCTGGCTGCCCTTGGAGCTGGGGGCGTGAGTCCCAGCTTGCAGAGGCGTTCCCATGCTAGCGCTGCTCAATCTAGCATGCTGACAAAAGTAGTGTAGGTGCAGTAGCACAGGCAATGGCAGCACAAGCTAGATGTCCCAAGTACAAACTCATCTGGTCCCCATGGGTATGCACTTGGGGCAGCTACACTACTATTTTTAGCTCCCTCGCTGGAACAGAGCTAGTGTGGGTTCATCTGCATGCTGGAATCACCCCGCCCCCCAGTTCCAAGTGTAGATGTAGCCTTTGGCTATGTAAGTTCTGTATGTGCTACAGTTAGGTACTGTGAAAAAGGAACACAATGTCCACTTTTTAGGTGTAAGTTATTGATGTGGCATGGGTCAGCCGATGCCGTTGTTACACTTAGTCTTCCACATTCTCTTTCTTAGCACATGAGCACGTTTTAAAACATGGAAGAAATCGAGTGATGTTAGATGCTGTTGTTTCTCTGGGGGAGCTGTGGCAAGCGGCATGGGAGTCCAACCTCTTCCTTAATCTCGCTAGCTAGAATCAATTTTCGAGGCAGAGCTGCTCCCTGCAAACGATGTATTCGTGTTTGGGCTGATATCTCTGGAAGAAGAAAGTGTCTGCACGCTGTGTGTGACCACCTGTGTTCCAGGACTGGTGTATAGAGCGTAAATAAAACAGGTTACACTAAGAATATATCCAGACTCCCTGTCACTGATTTCTCCTCCAATGGGAAGTTGACTTACAAGACCTCAACAGACACTACCACAACAGGATTTTAATGTAATTTTTGGTGTTGCAATAATGTCCAAGAATAGGAAGAAAGCCATGGGAGGTGGAAGGTGGGTCCCACGACAGGAAAATAGGGAGGGAGAAAGGGGAGAACAGAAGCTGAGTGAGGAGAAAGAAGAAACGAACTGAGGCAGTGGTAACACAAAGCGCATACTGCCTCAGCTCAACACACACAGTGTTTCCTGCTAGTACCAGCTCTATTTGCAACGATGTTATAAATTGTAATCCACGTGGGTGGATAAAAAGCCCCTTTGCAGCATGTTCTGCCAGGCTCAGGCTGCAGCATGGCCCAGAGCCAGAGCTGCTGGAGATGTGAGGAGCTGGCTGAAGACACTGGCAGGCATTTTAAGGCAGCAAAGATTGAAAGCAAATAATAATAGGCCGCCCCGGGGCTCTGTTAAGTTTGAGTGGGAAAGGATGGTGAGAAGACCCTGAAGGGGATACCTGCACTGGCAGCTCATCAGGTGGGATCAAAAAAAGGGAACAGGTGTCTGCAGGGACCTTTGCTCATCTAAAACCAGGCTGAGAGCTAGTGACATCCAAGTAAACTGGTGGGTGGGTAGGTTAGCATCAAGAGTCCGAGGGAGAGTAGGGATAGGCTCACATACAAGCCAAAGATGAGACACTGAGGGGACTTAGGAGAGGCAAAGGGCGAGGACTGAGGAGGGCAGCCTTGGTGTCTTGATAAGAAGCAAGCTCATTCCATATCACGGTAATGAGTCCTCTCAGGTGGGGATGTGGGAAGACAGGGTACTGTCACAAAGCTACCACTGGCTCTAGGGACGACATCCAGTTGGCTGCAGGATATGCATTGGCATTAGTCTGGAAGCTACTGCAGTCAAAGATGTGCCTTGCAAAGGCATAGCACCAGTCCAAGCCATCAGCAGTGTCTGCCTAGCAAGGGGGCAGTTCAGGGCATGTTACAACAAACACATACTCTCCCTAGTGGGAGCAAAGCACGCTGCCGCAGAAGGGATACAAGTGCAGGGCCAGGCAAGGTTCTCCTCTTCCTGAAATGGGATTACTGTGAAGGCAGTCACTCAATATCTGGGGAGTGCCTTGCTTTACTCTCTAGAGGCCCCTCCTGGCCTCCTGAGGTACGGCTGGTCTCTTCAAGTAGTCACATCCAGCTCTGCTCAAATGGGGGGAAAAGCCACTGCTCTGCAGGGGTTGTGTGAACCACAGAAAATGGGGGCAGTGTTTCCATTTCAAGAGAGGCTCTAAAAGGGATGAGAAAATAAGTTGCATGGGACCACAGAAGGAGGAGTAAACAGTAGAGAGAAGCCCCATAATGAGGAGAAAATGATGAGTCCTGGAAGATCCCTTTCCTCTCTCAATAACAGAGAGAATACTGTGTGTATATAATGACCTATTTACTTTCCTGATGCAGGAAAAGCCTGTGTGTGTATGCAGGGGCGTCAATAAAACCCATTTCTAGTGCAGCCCCATGTAGCAGGTAACAAACAACTCCCTGGACCATTATCAACCCCAAAAGAGTGTCCGATGTGGGGAACCCACCACAAACAGGCCGGTCTTCAGCGTCTTGGGCAGGGATTAGCGCCCAGCCTTCCTTGATGCTTTTTGCAAGCTGCATGTGTAGGTGAGTCCAAAACTCCCTCTGCTCACCATGAAAATTACTCCACCTGCATAGTTTAGTTCTGTAGATTATAGCAACAGGAGGAGCAAAGCAGCCAAAGGATTCGGTCAGAATCTGGGTTGAAAGTAGCAGCAGCTGCTGGGATAGTAGCAGGCAGCACCCAGCCAGGAGTGACCACACTCAGCTGCTCTATCTCCTCACGTGATCACATCCCAGCTAGAGCACTGCCAAGCCAGGCTGGAATGTCCAGGCCTCAGGAGGAATCCGCCACCACTGCATTATCCTTCACAGCTGCTGTTCATGTGCTCATTCTCACTGGGAGCAGAGGCGGGGGGGAGGAGGGGAGCCAGAGCTATTTTTAAACACCCTGAGCAGATCTTGGAAAGCACAAAGTGGTCACAAAAGCATGGGCCATGTTTTCAAAGATGATTAGAACTATGAATCAGGCTGGTTTGGGAGGGAGGGTGGTGGCTGCGATATGAAATGAAAGGCCGCAGAGAGAAGCATTGCAGAGCAGAAATAGGTTTAGAATCCCATGGAAGGTACAGTAGTTATTCTGTGCAGGCTGGACCCAGGAATTTGTATAAGAAATCATGTTTATTACCAGAGATGGGCTCACGCTGAAATATTCAGATCTGGATTTTCCACATCCCAACGTTCGGGGATGATTGGATCCACATTTCTATGTAAAAAGTTGAGGCCATTTGGAAACAGATCTAGAACTGGATCAGATGGTTCAAATTTCAAAGTGGAGGAAGGTTTGGATCAAGGGGTTTTCGTTTGCACCCATCACGATGTATAGTCCTTTACAAAACACAGAGGAACAAATTCATCCATCGTGTAACTGCACTAGCTGAATATGGTCCATGACTTAAGCCCAGGTTTATGCCTTGAGGAGCTGACAGTCTAAACTCAATGGAAATATACAGAGAATTATAGACAGGGTTTGAGGAAAGGAGCAGGTGGAGTTGTAATCAATCAGAAGTGAAGAGCTAGGTGGGAAAGGATGGGGACAGGGAGAGATCTCAAATGGGAGATGAAAGAGGCTTGGTCTACAGGAAGTGGAAGACTTCAAAAAGACAGAGCATGGGGTGGAGAAAGGGCATTCAGGACTGGGGGGGGCACAGGGTCAGAGAGAGAGAAAACCACACTGTGCCTTACAGGTGAAACAAGGATCTTGGATTTGACGTGCAAAAGTAGAAGGACCCAAAAAAGGGATATGAATGTTCAAATCTCCTTACAATTCTGGCACAGCTCCGATTGACAGAACTCTTGATTTAACCACTTTGGTGCTGCAGCTTCCATGCTGCAGTTACATTTGAATTGGTTATCTGGTGCCAGCAGTGGAGAAGCTCAGATATCACGGTGACGGGGGCCGGATAAGAACTTAAATAGAACGGAACTGAATATAGTGCAGGTAGCTGTGAAGCAGCGACTGTCACCCATAAAAGCTGGGTGAACTGGTGTCGGTAAAAGACGGGAGAGGTGAGCTGTTGGGTCCATGGAGAAAAGATGGGGCTAGAGGAAAAGAGACAAGGGAAACAGCTCTTTTCCTGAGCTCCTTCTGGAAAACAGCCTAAGGGCTCACGCTCTGGGAACTCCTGTCTATAACTAAGTTGTTAAACCTCCCATAAACATGTCTTTAATAGGCAAGCAGCATTTAATTACCATACAAGCAACTACATCCCTTTACAACTCTTCCAAACCCTTCCTGTAACACTTTCTCCCTTCGGCCGACCAGCCGTCCCCTCCACGGCCTCCCATGCCATCTGTTCTGTAACCCCCGCCCTCCCTTGAGCAAAGGAATCAATAAAGATGACCAGAGCCCTTAGTCAGCTGTGGAGGAAGGGGAGGGAGAAGGGGGATAGATTTTCAAGACAGGACAAGTGCTTGCCATTAATATGCAGAATCCCAGTACATCTCAATTACACACCTCCCACGGGGGCCTATTACAGCTATCCTGGGCAGCGAACATGTGTCAACAGAGAAAACATCGAAGACTTCTCCAACACATTCCAAAATGAAATGCAGAAAAAATGGGATCTGAGCCTGTCTGCAGCTGCTGCTTTTTCTTTTTTTCCAGCATTTTTCATGTTTAACAGCCGTGTACCACCCCACACGTTTGACATTTATAGGCTGCGGTTGCAGAGTTCCCATCTCACTCCACATGGGGGAGTCTGGGACAGCACTACTGCCACATCATGGTTCCATGCAAGTAATTTTATGGCTTATGTTACAAGTCAACACTCCCTACTTTTTTTTCATACAAAGCATGTGAAGTCCCAGAAAGGAATGGCAGTGCAGAGGGTATATATACATATAGGAGGGAGATACAATTCCTCCTTGAAAAAGTCTTTCTACCCTTAGGATGACAAACACAACATGGACACTCCCTCTATCTCTGAACCCACCCCCCTCCAACCACACAAAGAGAAAATTAAAATCTGAACAAAAACCCTACCCCAAGCAGAGCTTTGACCCTGAAAAGGGAGAAATGAAGAGACTCCATGAGGTTCACTAGGACTTGCTATTGCTATTGATTTTACACAGAAGGCACTCAGATACTATGGTGATGGGCAGCAGTATAAAACCCTGAGAGAGACACTCACAGAGAGAGAGAATGCTTAGAATTAACATCTTGTCTTCTCCTGTCCATACCCAGTTTAGCCGGGTAAACTCCATTGGCCGTACTGTTGAATATACCATGTGCATCCAAGTAGAACATACCTATTGGGTTGCTTATAGGGGACCAGGATTTCCAAACTGTGTTTTGTCATACACACCCAGATTTGTATGCATATGTACCTATGCACTGGCGTTTGTGTGTACAAGTCAGGCATGCACAAAAGGGCACAAGCACTCAAGAAACCCGGTCTGTACCAGGAACTGACAAGTGGAATGCATTTCTCATGCTATTGAATATACCTGCTAACATCTAGGTAAAACACACCCTCTGTGTTGCTTACCGTACAAGGTACAGCCAGATAGATTTCACCAGCACCCCAGCAGCATTCTATCAGGCATTCCAGTGAGTTCAATGGCCAACACCAGTCCAACTGACTCGGAGACTAAAGGGTTAAGAATGGAGAGATGGATATGGCAAAGAAACTGCATGATTTTAATTCCTTTTTTGTTTTAAGTTTGACTTTTGGGGGCCAAATGCAGAAATGTGGTGAACAGGTGCAACTCCTGCTGAAGTCAATGGAGTAACACCCGGTCTGAATTTGCTCAGTTGATATTATGTGGCCCAGGAATGGACTCCAGGCTTCCAAGATGTTTTTCTGACGAATCATCTATGTTGCTGCACCTTCGATTAACTGTATAGCTCATTCTTTCACTGTCTGCTCTCCACTCTTTCTATTATCTGAGAATATTTGTTGCTACCATTAGCCTGATGCGTATCCAGTGTTTACCTTCTTTTCTTTATCTTACCTAGTCTGGTTGCATTTCCTATCATGCAGGACGGTGTTTGTTGGTAAGAAGTACTTATTTCTGTCCTCGTCCTCATCTTTAATATATCCAGTATACTTTTGGCGGCTGGTTTCTGGAGGGCAGGAAGTTCCTTATATGTAATCTCCTTGTATATAGCGCCAAGCTTGCAAATGAGCTCATCTCCTGTTTAAGCACTTAATTAAGGGCCAGATTTTCAAAAGAGATCAGCATCCAATATTCTGAGCTGTTTTGCAAATGTGCCCTCTTATTCTGGTGCCTGTCTAGGCATCACTCAGAAGGAGTGCCAGATAGAAGGTCTGCACTCAGAGTGTGCCGAGGGTCCCCAAGTTTGGGGCAGTAGCTTAACTCCGTTCAAGCTCCAGGAGCTTGAAACACCCCAGGGACCCAGAGTGGTAGAGTCCCCTCACAGCAATCCGAGTGGGTCACCAAGCAGGGAGTGCTCGCAAGAATCTGTGACACACCTATTTCCCCCCTAACTTGTACTACCCCGTTGTCAATTTTTTCTTATTATTATAAATTAGAGTGAATTACAGGACTCAAAGTGCGGGACTGATAGCCCCAACTAGACTCAGACATGTGTTTATTCGTGAACATTTGGATAAGTGAGTTTTTATGTCAAGAATATTCCTGGAAAGAAAAAGCATCACAAACACTGGTGAAATTAAACAGCTGTGAGAGTATTCCTGCTGGAAATGCACTCGAGGACATTTTGAACAGTTCTATTTAATACTCACCCAATGGATTAGTTGAGCTTGTTTGCAGATATTTTGTGGATGGGGAAAAAGGGATAGGTCATCCAATCAGGGAAAAGAGACAATACCACGTGACTTAGGTGACCGAATATATGGAATGGATATTAAATAAAATGTAGCAAATACTCATTGCAAGTAGTTTGCAAATCAACCATCATTTAAATTTATTTGTACAGACTATTGCGAACAACTGCAAAATTGTAAGTAATGAATAAATTAATAAAAGTCATGACCCATTGGTAGTTAATTTGGTGAACAAAAGAATAAAATGGTGTTAAATTAGTTGGATACATTATTTGTGATGGATAACTTGATCAGCTCTCTTCAGATGACATTTATGGACACAACTCTTATCCATTCAATGGAAAGTGCTTTAACAATGGTCTGCTCCAGTGCAAAATGTCTCTAGAGGATGTTCCATCTCTTTAGATCAGAGATGCTTTGAATGGTCAGTTTTGTGGATGAATGGTACCTTTGGATGACGCCTACCAAAGATAAACTTTTACTTGAACATACCATAGATTTTGAATACCATGAAAACTGGCCAGTTTTATAAAATCTGCAATGATTTTTACACGAAGTTACATACGTAACCAGGACATGTTAAAATGTTTGTTAGTTATGTTGTTTATGTAATCACACTGAGTTACATTCTCATTGAAGTCAGTGGGGATGCATCGATACATACCAGCTGAGGATCTGGTCCAAAACACATAAAGAATAGCTGAGGGAGATGCAATTGTTTAGAAGGATTAGCACCTAGAAATGGAGCCTTTAATCTCTAAGTATTTTATTTAATTCCACCCCAAATTTGCAACTCTCTGATGGGCTGTTTGGTGGCCTAACAGAAATAAGTTAGTGGCTTCAGACCATGTCCTAGGAGACATACATCCACATCACACCCTCAAAACAGACACTGTTGTTTGTAGGTGTAGCAGGGGAACAGGAAAGCTCAGCCTCCATGGCCCATTTAGGTACTGACCTATCCGCTGAGACAGCAAATGTGAAGACCAATTGTACTGTTAGATTTTGTGATGCGGACTCTCATTAGAAATTCGACTGAGACCCACCAACTCATTTCATATAGACCACACCAAGCAACCAATGGATATTGGTCAGGGTCAGTTTGAGCCTTGATGTAGTGAGCTGAAAGGCTCTGTATCTCTTACCAATTGTCTGAGCCATCTCGTCTCCTGCTGTGGTATTTCCAATGCTCCTTGCAGTCTTTGTGCTAAGCATCAGACTTATTACAATGCCCTCATTGACTGGATGAATTTGGTTAGCGTGCTCTACTATTGCTTTGATCTTTTCAGTATTCTGTCATTTGATTGGCTTGTCATTGCACTCCTCCCGCAGGGGAAGATGTGAGTGTGGAATAGGAAGAGCAGACAGCAAATCAGAGTAAAGAATACTGAAAAGGTCCATATGGTAGAATGCCCAGACATTATTCACGAAACAGTTATATGCCTGTATCTTATTTATGTATCTAAAATGTAACTTGAGCAGAAAGCTGCAAAGAGCCTATATATTCTCAGGGCAAGGGGAAGAGAATTGAAGAGTCTAGAAAATAAATGTAGCCAATGGTTCCACCTTGGAAAGTTGGCCTTTCTGGTGACCAGCCAGCCTTTAAAGTTACAGGAAAGGCCAGCTACTAAGAGAGGAGTGGCAGTGATACACAATAAATTAAAGGATCCACCATTGACCCCTGGAGAACTGGGTTCAAATCTGGAAGACATAAATGACACAAGTTGCATGGAAATCGGTGTACATTACAAGACTAACACACCAATGTGGCACAGTTGCAGTCTATACTCAGAAATAATAGTGGGCATTACAGGTCAAGATTAAGTGATATTGGCAGAGATGCGAGAGGAATAGAAGGAACCACTGCAGGTCTGGTGCATCGGGTGTGTGAAGGGACAGCGACTAGCACAACAGGGGATTGCATACATGAGGACTGAGGTGCATTGGCAAAGCGGTGTAGGAAACCCTGCACTGGAATAGCAAAGGGTGCGGTAGGTCAGAATTGGGGTGCATTAGAAATACTGTGGGGAGCACTTGGTCCAGGACTGGAACAGCAGGGCTGCTTCCGATCATGGCTGAGGTGTTTTAGAAGAGCTGTGTAGTTAGCCCCATGAGAATCACGGTTTCCCTTTCCTTTACTGGAGAGCCATTGAACAGACTCATTTCTGTTTCCTGACATCTGCAGAAAAAGCAAACAGCTTCTTTCTTAACATTCATACCAACTGACTTCACTGAAGTTGTGTAAAAATTAAAGAAAAGAAAATATCCTGTTTCCTTCCAGACTGAGAGCTTTTTCGTGATAGTTGAGTATTTAGAGCCAAATTAAACAATCCCACAGCACAGAGGGCTGTACAATGGAAAGGACACTGATCCAACCTCTGCATTAGCTGGCTGACTGTCACCACTACCATACATATATAGCAGGTTACTCATGGGAAGTTTCTCATGGACATAGAATTACTCTGCATCTGAAGTGCACAGTAAACCGGCAGGAGTTATGGCGCTGCAACAGTTCTATTTATGAAGGCCAAAAATTTCAAAAGTGGACTCTGATTTTAGCCACCTCCATTCTTGGGTGCTGAACTTGAAGACTCCTTAAAATTCATCAAGTCTGAAATGATCTCCAACAGCAGTAATGATGAGTGTGCAAGAAAAGCCTTAAACCCACAGAGCTGTTGACTACTCCTAGATTCACAGATTCCAAGGCCGGACGGGACCACTGCGATCATCTAGTTTGACCTCCTGTAGAACACAGGCCATAGAGCTTCCACAAAATAATTCCTAGAGCAGATCTGTTAGAGAAACATCCACTCTCGGTCTAAAAATAGTCAGCGATGGAGAAGCCACCATGTCACATGGTAAATTATTCCAGTTGTTAATTACTCTCACTGCTAAAAATGTACACTTTATGCCCAGTCTGAATTTGTCTAGCTTCAGCTTCCAGACATTGAATCATGTTAGACCAGGGTGGGCAAACTTTTTGGCCCAAGGGCCACATTGGGGTTGCAAAACTGTATGGAGGGCCAGGTAGGGAAGGCTGTGCCTCCCCAAACATCCTGGCTCCTGCCCCCTATCTGACCCCTCCCCACCACCTTACCATGCCGCTCAGAGCAGCATGTCTGGCAGTCATGCCGCCTGGCCGGAGCCAGACACGCTGCCCTGCAGGAGCGCACCGCTCCGCCACTCTGCCGCCAGAGCATCACACTGGGAGCTCATGTTCAGCTGATTATCTCCCAGAACCCCCAAATCTTTTTCAGAGTCACTGCTTCCCAAGATAGAATCTCTTATCCTGTAAGTATGACCTACGTTCTTCGTTCCTAAATGTATACATTTACCTTTAGCCATATTAAAATGCATATTGTTTGCTTGCCTCCAATTTACCAAGCAATCCAGACCACTCTGTATTAGTGACCTGTTCTCTTCATTATTTACCATTCCCCCAATATTTACGTCATTTTCAAACTTTATCAGTGATAATTTTATATCATTGATAAAAATGTTTAAAAGTATAGAGCTGAGAACAGGACCCTGCGATACCCCACTGGAAACACACCTGTTCAATGATGAGTCCCCGTTTACGATTACATTTTGAGACCTATCAATTAGCGAGCTTTTAATCCATTTAATGTGGGCCATGATAATTTTATGTCATTCTAGTTTTTTAATCAAAATATTGTGTGGTACCAAGTCAAACGCCTTTGAGAAATGTAAGTACATTACATCAGCACTATTATCTTTATCAACCAAACTTGTAATTTCATCAAAAAATGATATCAAGTTAGTATGACAAGATCCATTTTCCATAAACCCATGTTGATTGCCAATCATTATATTCCCTTCTTTAATTCTTTATTAATAGAGTCCCATATCAGCAGCTCCACTATCTTGCCTGGGTTTGATGTCCGACTGACAGGCCTATAAATACCCCATTGATCCCATTTACCCTTTGTAAATACTAATGCAACACTACCTTTCTTCTAGTCTTCTGGAACTTCCACCGTGCTCCAAGATTTATTTAAAATCAACATTAAGGATCCCACAAGCTCTGCAGCAGCTTTTAAAAGAATTCTTGGATGCGCGTTATCTGTACCTGCTGATTTTAAAATGTGGCGCTTTAGTATATGCCATTTAACATCCTCCTGAGATACAAGTGGAATGGAAAGAGTGTAATCTTTATAGGATGAGCCCAGGTCATCTGCTTTTCCCCCCAGACACAGAACAAAAATATTTATTGGCCCCTTCTGCCTTTTCTGCATTGATCATTCTACCATTTCCATCCAGTAATGGACCAAAACCATTGTCAGGAGTCTTTTTGTTCCCAACACTGTATAGTTAAAAAGCTCTTTCTTACTGTCTGTAGCACCATGGCTGTTCACTGCCTCCTGAGTGCCCTCTCATTGCTGGGGTGCCTGTGCAGTGCCCGGACCCCGTTTTCTCCTTCATACAGCGCTCCCTAAGCAAATTCCACACAGCCAAAGGAAAATCAGAATATTCCCACTTGAGGTCCAATGTATTCAGTCCTTAGGTAACACACTGGCCCTCCAGGCCCCAACCAGTTCAGTATTGCTGTCTCCATAGTTGGGGGGTTCCCAGCCCTCTTTTCCAGAGCTGGGTCACAGTAAAATGTCTCTGTAAGAGCCAGTCTTTCTCCCTGCAGCTACCTCTTCAAGCCAGCTATAGCTTCTCAGTATTCTGTTTCCTGAGCATCCCCCAACTTACTGCCCGGCTTCCTACCTCTGGCAGCCTCAGCTACTGTCCCTCAATCACCCCCCCTTTCCCTGCAGCTTCTTTCTCCCTTTTAAGCTGGAATCACCTGATTCCTCTTAGGTGAGGTTCATCTTGTAACCTGGGCTGTCTTAGACCCAGGCTCCAGCACCCAAGAGCAAGCCACCCTGGCCATAAACTTCTCCTTGGTCACTTTGCTTCCCTTATCAATTTTCTACGGTTCCTAGCTTCTCATTTCTATTCATTACTATCAACTTCCTCTTTCTACCATTTTTATTATACTATAAAGCATTTTATTGTACGATATAGCATGAGGAGAAACTAATGAGTTTAACTGATTTGGGGCAGGATCTGGGAGGATAAAGGAGAAAAACGTTTCTGGCACCTCTATGCCCCCTGCCCTCCACCTTGATCATGGGGCTAAACAAGAGATGGTTTAGGACCTAGCTCAAGTTAGATCAGCTTAAGTGTGACCATTAAGACAACTAGGGATTGCAGAGGTACTGAAGTGATCTGGCTATGCCCTCTCCCCCAGCCACACCCCAGCATCAGGTTTGTAAAGTTAAAGTGGGGGCTGTCATGACAGAATAGCCAGCTTTATGCTAACTGGGATTTCCCCACACCAGAGGGATCCTTAACTGACTAGTTAAGCCAGACTTACATCTGCTTCGGGCCGCTCAAGTGATGCAGAGAGGCCATAGGAGGGTCCAGGAGCTGGCTCACGCAGCATTTACAGGATCAGGCCCTATATCATAATAGCAGGAAAAGTACTGATGGACTCCTCTCAGCTGTGTTCCTCTAAGACATCGCTTTCTCTGCATGTCACTTGTGGTAGGTCTAATTGGCCTGTCACTAGCAAACCACCTTAAAAATTATGGGATGTCAACAGCCATCTTAAGGCTCTCTCGCTAGGGAACAATAACAAAAAATGGGGTAATTGGTGACCCACAGCTGGTCTGTTCATTTACTTAAGAGCCTATGTAGGTTCTAAGTTTGACAGAAATAACAAATGTCTTCTCGGCTTACACTAGCATGGTCCTTCCCCTCCTCCCCACTCCAGTCCCTTACTCATGGCAATTCCTAGAGGGATTCTCATGACATTCAGCTGGGGCCGTGGCTAGGGCTTGAGACTATTTCTGAAAGTCTGATATACACATGCAAGGAGGTCCCCTTCACTTGTATTGATACACGGGATGTTGGCATTTTTATTTGCTAAAGAAATTAAGGTGGCATTTCCTGCTGAATTTTAAGCAGGCCAGTAGCTAAAGGTAAATCAATAAGCCGGTTAAATCACTAGCCATATGGCCTGGCACCAGCCTAGCGTATCGGTCCTTTGAATAGTCAATCATTTAAAGCACCGTTAAAACACACACATGCATTGCTATGGCAGTGAAAGATTGAAAGACCTGCTGAGTCTTATGGATCCTCCATCAGCCCAGAACCCTGTCTGCCCCAAATGGAATCATGCAAGCAGCTGCCAGGATTCTCTGTTGCAAAACAGGATGAGCATTTCCTGGAGTCCTGTAGTGGCATTCAAGTGGTTCTGTCAAAAAGAGAGCAAGAGGCTAAGATTTCAAGCTGCATAATCCCCCACCTGCGAGGTACAGCCCAACCCATTCCTATAACTGTTTGCCTCTTGCCTAGGGATTGGTGAACCAGTGGGAATAACCCTGGGGCATTCAGTGATCACTCTGTGCCCGAAGTGCTTCCAAGAGCCCTGGTTTATTCTGTGTTTGGCCCCAACCGGCTGTGCATAACAGCAAGAGCTTCACAGCACCTCATCCAGACCGTGTCTGGGAAGCTCAGCCCTCTATTACAGATGGGCCCCATGTGCACAATTCCAACCCAGATCTGGATCCAGGCTTTTCCAAAGATCAGATCCAGGGGTTTGGTTTGGCCCACAGTAGAGAAAGGGGCCAGCCCTGAAGCTGGGATGTAGATTGACATTAGGGTGACCAGATGTCCCGATTTTATAGGGATAGTCCCGATTTTGGGGTCTTTTTCTTATGTAGGCTCCTATTACCCCTCACCCCCTGTCCCAATTTTTCACACTTGCTGTCTGGTCGCCCTAATTGACATTCAGATCTGGGCTTTTGGATTGGGCCTGTCACTGCCTCTTGCGGTTCAAAAACGTTCTGAGGATGTGTCACCCTATGCAGTGTCCAGCTTCGTTCTTCATGGCTGCTTTTCAGCTCAGCACCCAAACATCTGGAGCCCTTAGGCCGGCTGAACCCCTGACTCCATTTGAGGATGGCCCATCCCTGCTCTGGCCCTTCTACCCTTTCGCAGCTGTATGATGCCTCTCGTTCTACCTCGCTTGCTTCCTTCTCTCATTCCCCGCTCCCCAAGGATGGCAGCACTTCAAAACAGCTTTAGGGATTCTCTGCAAGGAGAAAACAAGGAAACCCAGCGACAACAAGCTAATCAGCAAACAGCTGAGCCGGGGATAAATTCACATGGAAAGCCTGTGTTTGTTTATTACTAATGGGTAACGAAGATGATAACCTTTTAATCCAAAACCATAATGAAATATGCATATTTGTTAATGTGCAACTCTAAAATGCAAATCTTGCAAACACAATGAGGAAGGGCAAAGAAAGCGCTCGGCACCAAACCTAATTTATTCCTTTGGCTTCAGACATTTATCCAAATTGAGTTGTGTATGTAATATAAAGTCAAATGAATATGTAATTGTAATGTATATGTATAGCCATTTGCTTCTCGAATATGCCAACTGTTTATCATAATAGGAAGTAATACATATTTTGCAGGATAAAAGGTTACCTATTAAAATATTTTATACATCCCCCTTAAGCTTTTGTATGTATAAAAGCTCTATTTACATAGAGACGATATCTGGTTTCCCTTTTGAGATACAGCCTGACTTCAAAAGATATAAAAGAGATTAACAAAGTAAAACCAAGATTTTTATTCAAGTCCTTTTTCTTTTTCCCCTTTATCCAACTGCACTGAAATGAATGAGCTTCGCTGGACTTGTTCTAAATGGATGTTTTCCCACATTTTTGTTTTCAGCCCCCCCAATAAATGGCCTTTTCCTGTTGCTCTGTGTTCCCCTTTTATTAGCATATTCATGCACTAGGGACCCAGCTTTACTGTTAACCCGGCTTGCCATTGCTTCTGGAAAGCTCCTTATTGCGAGCCCAGCAATTTGCAGGCTACAGCATGGTGAGCTTGGGGTATGCAAGGTTGGCTAGAGACAACTTGCTCATGTCCCGAGTTGAGATGAATAACCATAACACGAGAAAAATAAGACCCAGCTTGACCCTTCCTTCCTGAACTCAAACCAAGCCAGAATGGAACCTATTTCTGCAATGTGAAAAAGCTCAGGAAACTCTCTCATCTTTCTAGCTCTCTCTCGGGTTCTTTTATGGCTCCCATCACGATAGCATCTGAAGTCACTAGTTTGACAGTAGTCAAGCCTGGTCCAAAGCCTACTGAAGTCAGGGGGAGTCTTCCAATGATTTCAGTGAGCATTGGATCAGGCCTAGGGTGACCATATTTCCCTATGCTGAAAATGGGACACCTGTTAAGATTACTCATATTCAAGCCTGTTCAAAGGCAATCCAGCAGAACTATGTAGTACAAACATTTAAATTAACTTCAAGTTGACTGCGCCCCTGTTAAAAAGAAATATTGCGTAGTTGGATTCTTTTTATTTACCTTCTTATCTTTAAGGCTTTAGGGTTCACACGGGAGAGGTGACATACACACACTCCCGTACACTTCTCGCAGATGGGGGTGGGAGTGACGACTGACCCTTCCTGCCCAGCGCTCTCCACCCTCTATGTCTGGCTGGGCCACCGGGGAGGACCTGTCTCTCCTGGTACCTGGCGCCACATCTTCCCGAGGCAGCACGTGGGTGGGGGCATGCAGGGTCACATGCCCCCACTCCCCAGATTTCTGTCAGAGTTCACACCAGAATGTGGCCAGCAGCAGCCTTTCTGCACTGTGCAGGAAGGAAGGGAGCCCCTTCCAGCCACAGGGGAGGAGGAGATGGGGAAGGGATGACATGGTCCCTGTCTTTGCAGAGCTCATCTCTCTCCATCCCCCTCCCCCATGTGACTGGAAGCAGCTTGTCCCTTCCTGCCAACACAGTGAGGAAAAGCAGCTAACACCTCCAGGCTGCTGCTGGTCACCAACATAACCCATCCGCCTCCGGCTACAGCACGGGCAGGAAGGGGTTAGGCCCTTAGGATGCATTGTGTACCAGGGCCCAGAGAACCTGACTGCAGGGGCTTCAGCAAATCCGCCAGAGAGCTCGCTCACCAACGGAGGGTGCCTAGAGGATGGAGCAGCCTCGCGCTCCCTGGGGGCAGGACCCCGGGCAGGGTGGGGGCTGGTGAAGAGGGTGCTAAGCCTTTGCCCCGGGGGACTGCTGTGGAGCCGGCAGGTTTGGGGTATGAACAGGCTGGAACCCCCCACCACTCCAGAGCTTACCTGAAAGGCAGAGAGGCTTCCCTGTGCCAGTGCTGTGTGGGGCTTTAGCACATGCAGGGCTCGGCTCCTCCTGGCCAGCACCCTGGGCCCGAGGGTCTTGGGCTTTCCTTGGGTGCTGGCCCAGCCAAAGGCAGTGCGGGAAGGAAGGAGCCTGCCGGCCAGGCTGTTGTTAAGCTGAGCACTCTGACCAGGGGCTGGTTCTCTGCACATCGCTGGGAGTGGGATGCGCCCTGCCGGGATGGGATATGGAGGAGCAGCAGGGCTGGGGGGGAGGGAGGGGTGAAGGGGCAAAGCAGGGAGAGGATAGAGAGAGAGGGAGCATGTAAAAGGCCAATGGGTGGGCAGCAGATACAACACATAACCAGCTGCCACCTGGCGTCTGCCCGCACTCACCAGCCACCGTAGCTCACAGTGCACAGCCAGGACCGGCCGGAAATGGGACGGGGGGTGGGGCCCTGCTGGCCAAGACCCAGCATGCAGTGGGGGCTGCGCTGACGGACCAGCAGGGGGAGCGGCCAGTCCTGAGCTCTGCATCTTTACCCCGCCACCAGCATTGCACCCCCACCCCCACTGTCAGCCACTGGACCCCCCACTCACTGCTGGTGGGTGGGCGACTGGCGAGCAAGGATCCGGCCAGCAGCAGGACCCACCAGTACTGATGGGGGAGAGACAGAAAATACAGGACAATTTGCCCATTTTTAAGAAAAAGTCGGGACACCTGCAGGAGGGCTCAAATACGGGACTCTTTAAAAACGGGATATCTGGTCACCCAATCAGGCCCTAAGCAAGAAGACAAGTAGGAATAAACTGGATTCTCTTTTAAGCCATCTCACAGCTTCACCCACCTTGTTCTTCCCTGTCTCCCAATTCCGTTGTTCAATCTCCCTCTAGTGTTCAGTTATGTACTGCATTTACTCATGCCTGCCCCATTCGGTTGACATTAAATACAACAAACTTAAAGTTCATACGAAATATTTGTCACCTCGTGTTTCTTGGTTCTCTACAGGAGCAGATGTGCAAATGAAGGGAAGAAGAGGTGGAAATAATAGTAATATTTAGCTGATGTCAGTACATTTCAAAACACTTTACAAAGGAGAGCAGTCTGATTATCCCCCTTTCACAGAGGGGAAACTGAGGCACTGAACAAGGAAGTGACTTGTCCAAGGACACCCAGCAGCAGAACCTAGGTCTCTCAGTCCAGCGTTCTATCCACTAGGCTACACTGAAAGGTACAGGGAACGCATGACAAAGCCTGTTCTTTACAACCCCAAATTGTGCAAACTCAAGCGATTTGGACAGTACAGAGAAGCATCCAAAAAACTGGTTGCTTATTAAAACTAAGTGACTTCCCGATGTTTTGAATTGTGCCTAACACATTCTTTACAAGATGCAGAAAGGAATATTTTGAAATGGACTTCTAACACAGTCCCATGAAATAAAGTAAAGAAAGTCTATAGATTTACTCCTCTCTCCATGTCCCTGCGAAAAATAAAACAGTCTTATAAAAAAAGGCCTGGAACTATTCAATGGCTCATCTACCCATAGGAAGCACCTTCAGTTCTCTTCCCTGTCAGGGGCTTACAATTCCTTCCTCTAATAGAATTGATCTCAGGAGGCCTGTGGAAAGTTCTCTTACTAAAGTCTCAGTAAACTCTAAGAAGACATCGGTAGGAACCTTCCTGCACTGCTAGATCGACTGATGCTGCCAACTTCAATAGCAACCAGTGCCATAATCAGATCAGAGACCTTGAAGTGAAGCCAAACTTTACAGTTGGAATCAGTCCAGCTACTAAGGATTTGCAGGAGGGGGAGGGGGTCTTTCTTCTTCCTATATTATCTGAGACTTAGATAAATGTTAAAGGAATAGCAGCAAGCTTAAATATTTCTTTCAATGCCGACCATCAGTGAAGACCCCACTCTGTGAAAAGGCAGCATGGGGGAAAAGACACATTAGCTTTTGTGGAGATCTGGGCGGGGGTTGGGGGAGGGGTACCCTGGCAGAGGAAAAAGTGTTTCACTAAAAGTTTCCAGTCATTTTAGACTCATCAATCCTGACACAGATTAATGAGAAATTAATGCAGTGCAGAAATTACTGGGTGTGAGAAACTGTCGGTCAACAGCAGGAGCGCCTGCCTGCTCGGGAGATGGAGCGGTGGGTATCCGAAGGGTAAGAATGCTCAACAGCCTGTAGTTGTTCCTTAAAGAGGAGAGGCGGGGGAGGGGGGTCAGCTTGGGAATTAAATAGCCTTATTCTGTAGCTTAGTGAAGGTGGAGAAGTGGTTACCCCTACCTAAGGCTCGTTGGGATGATTTACATCGAGATCCTGTTGTCCTATTCATATTTCCAATTAAAATTGCTCTAGCACCAAATCATCTTATCTTAGCAATTTAACAAAAGAGAGTGTGGGGAGAGAGACACAGAGGAAGAGACTATAAAAATGACAGAGGTAAATTTCACTATTCATCTCTTCTGTTTGCAAAAAAGAAACTTAAACAAGGGGGAAATCACCCACTTTGCAACCTGTTCTCTCCTCTCGGATCCTAGGATGACATTATTTTAAGTATTTAACTTTTGGGAGCAACTCCATTTATTGGCAGCTTTTGGGTGCATTGTTTACTGCTGCAATAGAGAATTCTGCAGAGACAACTTTTTCAGATATAGGTGCATGAAACAGGTGGAAAGGCTGATTTGTCTGACCAGGGATTTGCACCCTGGACCCTCAGATTAAAAGGCTAGAGCACTACCAACTGAACTAGTTAATAAAAGCAATGGAGCAGCCATATGATAGATGGTCCCCTCTCCTGTTGTCTAGGTATCCAGGGCTAGATGGAGATTATGATGTTGCTTGCTTAAGTGTTTTGGGAGCATTCTTTGTAGAGAGCCGGGGGAAGGCTGAAATGTAACCCTCTATCCCTCCTTAATTTTTTAAAAATAATGAGATAAGGTGACTACAATAGTCCCTTTCAGAGTAAAAATATGTACAGGAGAAGAAAGTGCTCTTAAGTGTTAATGCAAACAAAGAAACTGTGACCTCATGTCCCAACCAGTCCATGCAAATTTGCAATAAGAGCAACAATTTGTGGGTTTCAGAGGAAGTGGACTTTCCATAAAAGGAATAGGGAAATCTTTTTCAAATGCTGCAAAAACACCTTCCTTTATGGCTTCTGTTGATCCCACACCCAGCAGAATACCTGTAACCATAGCAATAGGCACTGAAGTGTCTCTATTGTGTGTAGAATGGATAGTGGCAGCTGATGGTATCAGCAGAAAGAAGTATTCAGACAGTACAACTCTGGATGATGAGTGGATAATGAGACTGCAGTCCCAAATCCCAGGAAGATGAAAATCCAAAACAATCCAGGTAAATCAGGTAGGCAGCAGCACTCAAATACCATGGAAATGGGCATGATAGAAGAACCTGAGTAGAACAGAAGTCAGAGGTGTACAAGAACAAATGTTCAAGCCAACTCAAATGTGACTGAGCCATCACTACATACCATTTCTAATAGAGCTGTACATGCAATCTTCTTTCTGCTCAATCCCGACATGTCTTTCACTGGAGTGGGTTTGCTGGAAAATCAGATTGTGGTTACATTCAATCAAGGAAAAACAACGAGGAGTCCTCGTGGCACCTTAGAGACTAACAAATTTATTTGGCCATAAGCTTTCATGGGCTAGAACCCACTTCATCAGATGCAACTCCATGTATTTTCATATTATAGCAGTCTCGGATGATGACCCAGCACATGTTCGTTTTAAGAACACTTTCACAGCAGATTTGACAAAACATAAAGAAGACACCAATGTGAGATTTCTAAAAATAGCTACAGCACTCAACCCAAGGTTTAAGAATCAGAAGTGTCTTCCAAAATCTGATCGAGATGGGGTGTGGGACATGCTTTTAGAAGTCTTAAAAGAGCAACACTCAGATGCGGAATCTATAGAACCTGAACCACCAAAAAAGAAAATCAACCTTTTGCTGGTGGCATCTGGCTCAGATGATGAAAATGAACATGAATCCATCCGCTCTGCTTTGGATCGTTATTGAGCAGAACATGTCATCAGTATGGAAGCATATCCTATGGAATGATGGTTGAAGATGATGGGACATGTGAATCTTTAGCGCATCTGGCATGTAAATATCTTGGGACTCCGGCTACAACATTGCCATCCGAATGCCTGTTCTTACTTTTAGGTGACATTGCAAACAAGATGTGGGCAGCATTATCTTCTGTAAATTGTAACCAAACTTGTTTGTCTGAGCGATTGGCTGAAGTAGGACTGAGTGGACTTATCGGCTCTAAAGTTTTACATGGTTTTATTTTTCAATGCAGTTATTTTTTGTACATAATTCTAGATTTGTAAGTTCAACTTTCATGATAAAGAGATTGCACTACAGTACTTGTATGAGGTGATTTGAAAAATATTATTTCTTTTGTTTTTTACAGTGCAAATATATGTAATCAAAAATAAATATAAATTGAGCACTGTACACTTCGTATTCTGTGTTGTAATTGAAATCAATATATTTGAAAATGTAGAAAACATCCAAATATTTAAATAAATGGTAGTCTATTATTGTTTAACAACGCAATTAATTAATCACACGATTAATCGCAATTAATGTTTTTAATTGCTTGACAGCCCTATTAGAAAGAATACCTAGCACTTTACTAACATTAACCAGCCCAACAACCTTATGTGACAGGTAAGTAAGTACTGTCCTCATTGTATAGATGGGGAAACTGAGACAGAGAGATTAAGTGACTTGCCCAAAGCCACTGAGAGAGCCAGTGTCGGAGAACCAGAATTAACACACAGGAGTTCCTGACTCCCAGTCCTATGTTCAGACCCCTGAACCATGCTTCCCTCTCAAATCATCTTAAACCCTCATTGTTTCCATGCTCCTATGCATGAAACGGGTCATCTCCCTCAGCTTTGGTGTCAATATTTCCCTGGGTTTCTGCTGTTCCTTGAATAAATATGGATGGATCTGTTCCAGAAACACTGTGACTAGTTACTGCTGTCAGTGATGACTGATCCCTGTGCAAACAGGCTGTTGTCTAGTCCCAGTGATGATGACTCTTGAAGTGTGTATATTGATCCCGAGCTCGCCATAGTCATGATGTGGAACATCAACTAATTTGGAGTGTATTATGAGCCGAGTTGCACCACAAGTGCCTTAATAGCACAAGTGGGTCACACAGTCATGCAAACCGCACCTCTCTGACTGTTCCGCTTGCTTTTAACATGCACATTCTGTAATGCTGCACCACTGTGCCTAACACACTTTTTTTTTTAACCTCCCAAAATGAGGATGAAACGAAGAAAAAAAAAAGAAAAAGAATCCTATTTGTCAAAGAAAATAATGGCTCGGTGGTTGCGGTGAAATAGAGATATTGTTACTTAGTGATAATAAGAGAAAAAAACATTGTCGGAATGATAAGGCCATTTCTGCTGTCTCCCCAAGTGATACTATCTCTGCTACCATGAGTCCTGGAATATTGTTAGGATATTTCATGAAGTGTCTTAGGCAGAATAAATAGACCAAGCTTATAGTTAACCCACTCCACCTCCAGCCCTCCTCCCCCTTCACACAACAGCCTCTGCTTTAATATCATTGTCGTGCTGGTTTGTATTCCCCAGTGCTTCTCTCCCACTTCATCCTAAATGTGTTGCTGCTCCATGCTTAGCAGATGAGGCACCTTTCACTGATAAGCAGCCCAACTTTGTCTTGCAATAGGTCATCAGCGAGCCTGCCGATCACATCTTGAAAATTGCAGGAAATGTTGTTAAAAGTGCCAGTGAAATGAGGTGTGGGGAGGGGAAGGAATAACACTGAAACAAGGATACAGGGATCAGCTGAAAATCTGCTGGCACAAGGCCTGATGTTCTTGTAGAGCTTGGAGATAAAGCTGCTTACCCTTATACTAAGAGGTTGAGATTTTCCTCTCATGCCAGCTTGACACCTGTGCACCATCAGTGGAGTAACTCCAGATTTGTGCCCGTGTGAGAAGAGACTCAGACCCTATCCTAGTCTTATGCACCTGTCTGTGAGGGTGTGTGTGAGTCTCATGTATATTTGCACGATGGTCATCACTGCAAAGTCAATATCTATCCACAAAGTCGTAAGCTAAGGAGTGATCTCCTGTCCTAAGTGTAGGGGAAATGCTACACAGATACTACCATGTAATATATAATAATAAATGGAGATATTCTATCTCCTAGAACTGAAAGGAACCCCGAAAGGTCATTGAGTCCAGCCTTCTGCCTTCACTAGGCAGGACCAAGTACTGATTTTTGCCCCAGATCCCTAAATGGCCCCCTGAAGGATTGACCTCACTACCCTGGATTTAGCAGGCCAATGCTCAAACCACTGAGCTATAACTCCCAGCAGATGTTCACTTTTTAATGGTGACCCCAGTATATGAGTATGATGATGATGATTATAATATTTCTATAACATAGAAACGTGTCTTCCTGAAGGGTCCAAAAGCATTTTACAGACTTCAATCTTAGTTCAAAGGAGTTGATCCTGACTTAGGTGAGAATACTTAGATGAGATAGTATCTGTTTAACAACCTCCACCATAAAGTGATTGAACTTGGGACCTTCAGCACAACCTTCTACCAGTTGAGCTAACTCTATTAGCTGGTAGCAATAGCAGGCTCTTATCCTTGTAGGACTAACTTGTCATGAGTAAGTTGACATAAGTAATACTTCATTTCTCAGTGGGCATAACTGGAGAGGCGAATGGAAGATTAAGTCCTAAATCAGCTAAGACAAGCAGGAACAGATAAGATAAATGGATAAGATAAATGGAATGTATCAGGTTATATAGGAACACCACATGGACAGAGTATGCTGTACATGGATTGGTTCCTGAAAAGTAACTAAGCCAATCACGAAGTGCATGATGCAGTGTATAGTCAGGAATGCAGGTGTTAGTAAAGATGTAGATAAAGAAAAGTTTTGCTGTGTAACTTTTGATTTGTGATATCCCCTGTATCCACCCTCTGTCTGAGCGTGGCCAGCTTGGGCATAATGTTGCTGTGTGTCAAATAAAAGTACTTGAATTCCAAAGTCAAACTGAAGTTTGGGGAACCAAATGGAAGAGGTTCTCAGAGGAACCCAACAATCCTCTGTATGGACCAACCACCAGAGAGAGGACATGACACACTTCCCCCAAGAAGTACATGCCTGTCTAAGGTTTATTGCACCCTACTGTAGAATGTTATCTAAGGAACAAATGAAAGATGAAATCCAGGGACCTACATCTGCTTCGAATGTCTCAGGGTTGGACTTTCGGCAATTAATAAAGATATGCCATTGCCATCAAAATATGTACCACATTCTTCCGCTCTGCCCACTAAGTTATGTAATACCAATGAAAGCTAAGGAAAGGAAAAATCTGGTTGGTTATTCCGCAAATCTTGATTAAATCCTTTATTCAGAGAAAGCCTTTCCAAAGGCCAGGGCAGCGGAGTGGGAAACATGCTATGAAAGAGGTGTGACATGAAAATCTGCTTGCAAACAAAATGCAGCCTGTTGCCTCCTTCACCATTGAAATGCAGCCATCTCTGGGGTGTAACACAAAAGCTACTTAATAGCACTGCAAGCAACAATTTAAAGCAAGAAGGGCCCATGCATATGCATGTCTATACATATCTATGACGTACGTTTATTAATTTATAAAATGCTTTTCATCCCTTCTTTCAAAACCACAACTGAAGCTGCAGGAATAAAGTTGATCATAGCCCCAGAAATTCCCAAGGAAGAGTGAAGTCAAAATCTTTGGAATGAAAGTCTGTGGAGAAAACAGATTTTCTTTTTTTTTTTTAAAGTCAATATTTGAGGCACACCATGTGAGTTGCGGTAAGTATATCAAATACAGTGAATCCCCAGATTATCAGCTTTGAAGGCATTAGCTGTTGGAGGAAAACATCCACCCCCAACCTGTAGAATTAGAAAGGGCTAGAAAAAAAAAAAAAAAAGTCTTGTGAAACAGTGAAAAAATCCCTAACAATCCATCTGAATAAATAGGGCACAAAGTGTCGGCATTCCTATTAGTGTCTGTCGGTCTTGCTTGTGTGCCTGGTTCTTTTTCCTCACAGCTATTACCTGCTTTGAAATCAAGTTGACAGAGATCTACATAGCTAATCAGGATGGGGGGCAGATGCTCTCTTCAAACATCTCCTTAAATTCCTAGCTAGAGTCATCCATCTCCTCTTAGGCTCTCTTTTGCATCTTCCTGGGGCCCTTATAGAAAACGGTGTTTCGTGTGGAGTATAACAGTTGGCAAATGCTGATTTTAAGTGCGTTCCTACCTTTGTGGATTGATCATAAAAAGATCAAAGGTAAATAATCTCCCTGGTGCTCTTTTGAAAAGAAGCTAATCAAGCTTGGGAGGGGGAGGGGTTTAGATTTAAAAAAAAAAAGATTTCGTTGTAATTAGTAGGAACATTTTATCCCACCTCTCCCCACACCCCGTTTCTCCTTCACTTGAGATTTCCTTGTTATCCCTCTGCAATTTTATTTGATTTTGTATTTTTCATTTAAATAAATACTTCAGAGCTCCTTCCTACATAAGGGAGGGACTACAATAACACCACATTCAAAACAGAGATGGGTATGAACCAAGCATCCCCTCCATCCCCATCTGAACACCTCCAAACTCTGGAGAAGCCTATCTCCAGGTTCAAAAAGTGGATCCAAGCTTCACAGCTGGCTCACTTCTTTGTAAGGGGCTGGAGCAAAATCCCAGGAACAAACACAGCCCCAAACTTAGTGGGAAATTTGAATCTGTACTCAGATCCAAGCTTTGCCATTTGGGTCAATATCCCATTCAAATACACGGGAAAAAGTAAAAAAGTTAGCAACAACACTTCAGCTACAAGGCCATCTCCCCAGTCACAAAGGAAAAGGCAGTGTAAGCCAAACAGCCACTGCTTTGTTCTTATACAGCATTATAGCCACTTACAGTCTGCAAATATGCACAACACTCTGGTCTCTATTGGATCTGACAGGCGCTGTCCAAACTCCAGCAGTCGGCCTTGAATATTGATAGGAGAGTTTTAGTCGAAGCATTCAGATAAAAACAAGCCAACGGAAGACAGGGAAAAAAAACATTAGAAAGGGGTCACGGCTGGATTTGCTGAACAAATGAGCTCTCTTGTGACTAGGAGATCTCATCAAACTCCTCTCAATTTTATAATAGGAAGCAGCATAAGACAATGGCTGACCTTCAAGTACAGCGTGGGAACATGCAGGCTGATGCTCAATAAGAAAAGCCCACCTAGAAGGGTATAATCATAAATTCCCTTAGGAGAGCTTTTCCATGCTGCTGCTTAATCTCTCCTACAATATAGTTGTGCACACATTTCAAATATATCGACTGCACAGCTACATTCCAATAAGGCCCCAAACATATCGTAGGCTGTTACTGCAATATGGATTTATTTTGCAGCAGGGTGGGAGAGATGAAGGGCTCCACTGGCCTGCAGTATATTTCTGGGTTATTTGGTGTACAGACAATATCTTCCTTTAACAGATCTGGGCATTATTGTTATTGCAGTAGCACTATGAAGTCCCAGCAAAAACCAGGGCCCCATTGTGCTAGGCGCTTTACATACAAACAGGAAGAGAGAGTCCCCGTACCAAACAGTTTTCCATCTAGACAAGAGAAAGGGTGACCCAGAGATGT
Source organism: Trachemys scripta elegans (assembly GCF_013100865.1). Lineage (NCBI taxonomy): Eukaryota > Metazoa > Chordata > Testudines > Emydidae > Trachemys > Trachemys scripta. The sequence continues at coordinate 21,515,194 of NC_048304.1, forward strand.
TCAAAAGAGATTTTCAAAGTGGCCTAAGGTGATTTTAATAGGAATTAGGCCTCCATATCCCTTAGGCCGCTTTGAAAATCCCACCCTAAGTGAGCTGGCCACGGTCACAGAGAGAGTCTGTGGCAGAGCTGAGTCATGACCCTAAAACCCAGTCCAGTGCCTTAAGCATAAGTCCATTGAAGTCATTTTGAGAGGCCATTGATGTTGAAGTCAATGGGAATCCACCTGCTTGGACCCAGTTATAGGATCAGACGCTGATTTCTATCAGCTCTAGACACAAACACCTGTGGCTCCAGCCCAGAAGAACTCGAGGTCCACCTCCATTTCAGAAGGCATGCATTGCCATGGTGAGCGGAACAGTGACAACCAGGAAGCTGAATCCATTTTATTGCAAGGAGTGGATATTTCCAAACAGCAGGCTGGCTGAACCTCTTTCTCAAAGCTTTTTTATCTACCTGTACTCACTGTAGACCTAAATGAGATACATCACTGTACAATTAAAAGTTAAACCCTGCGCACATCAGTGCTGGATCTGACAGGGACACATGTCTAACTTTATTACCATGGGTTTTGTATTTTTTCAGCATCACCCTACAATCAGGTCGCAGTTTTGATTTATATTTTGCCATCTGAAATGCATAAAAGCTACGGCGCTTTTGCTTCCCCATTAGTCTTCCGAGGTTTTGTTTGAAATTTTATTGAAGGTGACATGACAAATTACTGCCGGAGTCAATCTGTTCTTGAAGAGGGAGTCATTTAAAAATAAAAGAAGAACAGAAAAGAAACGGGTGAATAGGGGTGTGGGGGGGGAGGGAGGACGCACTAATGCAAAGTAAATGGCCTCTCTGAATATGTGCTTCAGTTCATATGCCAACGGAGCATCCTTTCAAAGGCAGCGCTGCCGGAATGAGAATGGCAGGCCAATTACCAACACGGCAGGTTCATAGATTCAGAGATAGCAGGGCCTCAAAAGACCAGTTGGGCCATTCAGGAGAGTAAGACTCCTGCATTTATTTTTTTGGCAGAACTGCTCACTGCATCATTCTCAGCTGAGGCTGTCTGCAACCTATTCTTAAATCTGTGTAGTGACCGTTCTTCAGCCACATCCTCTGGGAGTCCATTTAGCTGCCCAGTTGTTCTGACTGCTGAGAACATATCCATGCTGTGTCTAGTCCAAACTTTTCCAGGGGGGGCTGTTGCTGTTTTGTGATGCTGATAGCTAAGGTCGGAGCACGGTGGGTGTATCTACAAATATCCTGCATATTCTGGATGTTATTCTGATGTATGTTGTCATGTGACATGTCCCGAAAGCTCATCTTTCCTCATGCTGTGATCCACTGACTTTAATGGGAGTTGAATGTTGGCCCCAAATAAACCCTGCCTCAGAAAAGTGTGACCATTTCAGATAGCTGAGAATGTAAAACGATCCCCCTACAGCTTGTATTCTGTCAGGAATGCGCGGCAGTGATGGCAAAGGGCCTCTTAGGGTATGTGTTCACTGAAGAGTTAACGTGGGTGATTGACACCCATGTCTGAGCACCCAGCTTAGCCCTGGCCCGGGTCAGAGCAGCCATACTCGAGTTACCGTGTTCTCACTGATGCTGCACCCACCTATGTGTATTGTTAGGACTTCTGAGGTTATATCCCATTGGTTCCTTGTGCTGCCGTAAGCTGATCTGATCTGTGAGTCTTTCCCAATGAATTGTGGGAGAAGTTTTCTGTCTTTCTGGGCATATGGGGGAAGTGTGGGAAGGCACTGGAGGATTCAAGTTGTTTAGCAACTCAAGCAGAAGTGGCACCTAACCCACCCCCCAGCTGGGCCAGTGAGCTTAATTGAAAGCACCCACAAAACTCAGGTGAGAGAGGTTTGTTTGTAGACGGGATGAGGATAGGGGCAACACCCAGGTAAGAGCTTAGGCTAAATCTGCAGTGAAGACAGACCATTTTGAGCCTTGGCCTACTAAACCAGGTTTGTGAGTTCAATCCTTGAGGGGGCCATTTAGAGATTTGGGGCAAAAATCTAACTGGGGATTGGTCCTGCTTTGAGCAGGGGGTTGGACTAGATGACCTTCTGAGGTCCCTTCCAACCCTGATATTCTATGATTAATCTTGTAGATCCATTTGCACTCTTGGGCACTGTTTCTAGGATCTATTGTGCTGAGATCAGCCAGGTAAAGTGAACCATGAGTGAAGTCTGTTAACCTGTTATGCAAGGTGAGATGAGACTAAAAAGGAAGTCTGCACCGGAGAGGTGTCTGTGCATGTATTATTGGAGATCCAGTGTTCTGCTGCCTTAAAATATGGAGAAGACAATGGATTTACCATCCCTCTGATAAAAGGGACCTGTTAGAGCACCCCATCTCTGCCCCTGCAGCAACTCAAGCCATGATTCTTAGAGATAAATAGCAATAATAAAAAGCTACAGTATTCAAAATGGTGCATGTCTTTCCTTTTGCTGTTTTATTAATTCAACTAGCTGCTAAGTAACTCAAGCACCCGGTTTGCCTCAACCTCTCACCCAATGGCAACTCAGTTAATTGTTAAGTCCCTAGAATCAGAGGCCTCCTGAGCAGTGCCTGTTTTGGAAGAAGCGGGAATACCAAGGAGCTTGCCAGTGAGCTCTATTTGCATGTGGCAGTCTCAATAACTCACTCAAGTGTTTGACTGTCTAGCAATCGGGTGGCCACTTATTGAAAGCAAGAGTTGACAATGAAATAACTCTTGCATTTTTCTCTTTCTCACTGGGATATGTATACAGCTGGACAAATAGTGCAAAAAGTATTTGTTGAGAACTTGACTCAAATCATTTTGAGGTATTAGTGTGATTAAATATTTGACCTGTATAATTCAAATGTATGTATATGTGCATGCTAATGAGGGACAAGGTAGTAGAAAATAAGGCCCTATAGATGTAGAGATCGAGGGGTGAGAAGTTGGGGCAATGGTGGCATTTTACACCCATTGGGCGCACAGATAAACGACTACACAAGGTGCAAGGCAGTGGAGAACTAGGCCCAAAGTTTGTGAAATAGGCGCTCTGAAGAAAGAAGGTACATGGCAGAGGTCTGGATCGAGCAGGTATCTCCTGTGACCTCATGGACTGAGATCCCAGTCATTAGTCAACTGTAACACAAATCTAACCCAAACCCTTTCATAAAAAGCAAAAGATACTTCCATTATAGCTGATGACTTTTGACCTCTTTTCGTGAGGTGAAAGAAGACCCTGGGGCTTTTGGCTCCTATCACAACACACTCAAGATGTGCAGGTGATTTGGTATAAGCAGATTAATGATTAAGATTAAATTAAGGTCCCTTTGAAAAAAGACAAAGTTCTATAGTAAGTGTTAAATATGATTATTAATAATATTCACACTTTGCTACGTGTTACTTCTCCTACATATTTTAAGGTGTTGGAAGGGGAGTTTATTTATACAAGGAGTAATGCCCCTGGTGTTTGCTTCCATATCTACTTTCAACACTTTCTGCAGACAGAAAAGTATCTTCTTGTTGTAAATATAAGGATATTTCTCTGCGAGAACAACCATTTTCACCACCTCACCGGGACCAAAGTGAGAAACACTTGTGAAAATCTTTGATTTCACACTTGTCCTGGTGAAGCAAATATGAGCTGAGTCATGCACAGCTCTGGGTAACACACATTCTCGCACTTTTGGTCTGAACTGGTCCTACTGGCAGGTTCATATGGTGAATTTATACTAGAGACACAGCCATTCTGAAGAACATGAATTTGTGTTAATTTAGTGTTTGAATCCTTATCTAGAGACAAGTCATTTTAAGTGACCTTGCACTTCCCCCTGCATTTACTGACAATATAAGTCAAGGATATTCCTATTGCACACAGAACTGTTTGTTACAAAATTACAGCTGCAAATTATTATTTCCATTTAGACTTTATCTACTGGGGAAATAAAAATGTGACAGAACATGCAATTTTATAACAAGCAGAATCTAACGATTCTTTTAATCACTTAGCCAGACTTTCCAGGTGCATCTCGGCAGAATGCACCGGCTGTACTGCTGAATTTTCCATGCACAGTGTGTCCAGATAGAAAACGCCTACTATTTTAGATACATGTAAGGTAGAATGTACCTGCTGTGCTAGTGAACATACCAGGTGCACCCAAGTGGAAGAGGATTGACATGCCACCAAAGTACAGTACATACAGGTAGAGCAAACCTGGGCTGCTGCCAAACATTCCATATACACGGGATTAGGATATTTCTTTTAAACTCCTGGATGCTCTGGGGTTGTTCTAGCAAGAAAGCTACTGCCTGCTGCAGAATATTCCAGGTACATCCATGTTGCACACACCTGCTGTGCTGCTAATGTTTCAGGGATGTCCCATTAGAACACACCTATTATGCTGCCAGATGTTCTAAGTACCTTCTAACAGTCCATCGGTTTCAACGGAATGTTAATAGTATGACAGTAGCACAGCAGTTGTGGTGAGCATCTGGCAGTGAAGGAGTTAAACCTACAGTCAACTGCAAAACAGCAGGCCGGGATGTGATTTGGGCATACCTGTGCTGGAGTGATGTAACAGTAGCAACATTTGCTCGGGAGGAGGTATGCATTTTTGCCCAGTTGGCTGGAGAAGTAAGTGATCTAGAGCAGACAGAGTGAGTATGGAAGTCATGGCTTCTCTCATGCCAGGGTAGCTACTGTTCTGGGTTTAGGTTTTGGACATGGAGGAGACGTTCTGTATCGGAAGGCGTTCAGCACCGAGTGCGGAAATGCTGGGATAGCAGCTGGATGAGGCACTAGCTCAGTTAGTACCAGATCATACAGGAGCCATCTGTGCCAGTGCAAATCATCAACCGTAAAGGCCACATCCAGGGACATTTGTCTGAAAATCTGAATAAAACAGCAGCGATTTGACATCCCCACAAAATGGCTGAGCCCGGTGAAAAAGCAGAACAGAAAAACAGGCCTCACTGAGATGAGGGTCATGGTGAGGTTCTGAATGGGGCTCAGTCTGACATCCATCCTGGGCAGACACCTTACTACCATTCTCCTTTTACTGGATCTTTCCCTACCTGGTTTGTCTGCTTATCTTCCTCCTTCTACTTTTACATTTATGATGATTGAATGTAACACACAAGACATGCCTTTACTGTCCTTTCTGCTGTATACTCGCCACTCTTGTATTCCTTGTAGCCATTAACATCATTTTGGGAATACATCTTGAGTGAAAGCTGGGATACCAGAAACAGCAGGTCCAAATGACCCAACAAGCTCCAGGAGCTGGTTACCCACTGAAGCACTGAAAACATTTTCCTCCCTCTTTCTGAGCAAAACCTGCCGTTGTGCGCTAACAGCAAGCACAGCCGGATAAGGAAGCCTCTTCACAACAACAACCTGGCACCTCCCCTTGTTCCAAATATCTTCTCTGCTCCTTCAAATCCCCCAGTTCTTTTTCCCAGGCTCTTACAGTGACCTCCTTACAGACCACATCTCCTTACCATCCTGCATTTGAGTTAAGATCCCATCTCTGCTACGTATCTGCCGAAGAGTGCAGAGTGTAATCTTCTAGAGGCAGGTTCCATCGTCTTAGCATCAACAGTTTTGTCTGTCCCCTGCCAGTCTGCTAGTCTAGTTCTACGTAGTTTTATCTGCTCTACACACATCTAATAATCATGGTAGGAGCCCAGTAGCTGATTCAGTCATCTATGGTAGCAGGCTGGTGTGACAGTAAGTAAGTTGGATATTGAATCCAGCCATGTGACCGATGACCTTTTGGAACACACATGCAGATGGCTGGGGCCAGGAAATGAAGAGTAATCTTTGGCCAGCACGCCTGTGTTTCACACCCTCATTGCAGCCAGCATGTAGAGTTTCTGCAGTGGACTAGTTTTTGAGTTGTTGGGGGGAAAAGAAGTTGAAAGTCTGAGAGTTTGCATGAATTTAAAGCTGGATACAAGAAGGATGCACACCCACTTGCCTATCTAACATCTGCCCCAGACAGCCGCTTGGTTTTTCAGAACTAGCAACTCTGGTATAAATAGCAAGCCAGGCACTTACAAAGGGGAATGTTATCAAAGGATATGGCCCCTGTTCTCCTCCAAAATATGAGTTACTCAGGAAGGCATCCATTACTTATTCCCCTCATCCCCCAATAAGTGCAGGTATGAAGTCTTTTAGAGGAACAGTTGGTGTCTTTGGAGAGGCTCCTTTCATTCTATGTTTCTATCTGAAATGCATTCCAAAGGAGATACACAACTACAGCCACACCAATGGAGCTGGGGACCATACAAAAGTATGGGGACAGCGAAAGGGGGTTTCCAGAAACTTATACATAGTATAGAGGATCTTGCACCATTGAGTTCAAATCCATGCTCCTGCAAAGTTTAAGGATATTTAGGTCACATTTTTGGTTTACCCATTATCTAGATGGGGACCATCTGCCAAGTTCAGATTTGGTTCCAAATTTCCTCAAAGTTCAGGCACATTCAAATCTGAGCTGTTCGTTTGGGCTCATCTCTAATTCACACAACTCTTGCTAATGCCTGTGTAAAATGTAGTGTGTGAAATCATCCTTTCTTGTTAATAGGAACTGGGGGACAGATTTTCAAGAGCGCTCCCCTTTAGACACCTGGTTTTCAAAGTGCTCAGCACCCAATGAGCACCTACCACTTTGCTGGAACTTCTGGTCTCTGCATGCATGCATAACTCCTAACCCCCGCCAAGTTAGGTACCTCATGGTACCCACAAGAGTGCCTGTCACTAGGGGTTATATGTAAAACCAGGCACGGGGTAGCAAGAAATTCACATACTATCCATCCTCACCAGAAATGCCACACAGGTAACCCTCTTTAGAAGACACAGGTATATGAGACACACTCCCTGAAAAATACAGTCTCCTGGTGGGGAGTGTGCAGGCAAAGGATTTTGTGACTGGAGAGCAACTATCACAACAGCCCTTCTCCTCTTCTGCTTGCTTGCTTACTCTCTCTCTCTCTCTTTTTCTTAAAGAAGAGCAGCAGCAAGATCCTATTGACAGCCCTTCTCCTCTAACTATCCACTTGACTCAACACAGGCCATGCTCTTGAGGCTTGTTAGGGAAGGAAAAAAATCCCACCACTGTTTTCTTCCTCCATTTTCTTCTTTTTTTGATTAAAGAAAAGCAGGCAGCCCCCTCCTCCCTACTCTTTGGCTTGCTCCACTATCTTCCTGGCTGTCAAATGCTCCAACATTCCTTGCACGTAAATGTTTTGCTTCAAAAGTTAGGAGACGAGAGGGAGAAAGAGAGAACCACATTGTACAGTCCCTGTTGATAAGGTTCAAAGCAGAGACGCCTCAGAAGCACATACAGTTGCTTGTTTGCTCACTCTCTCTCTCTCTTTTTTAAAGAGCTAAATTCCACAGTAGACTTTGCTTTCTCTTGCTGCCATTATCTATCCCTCACACAGGCTAGGGGTAGGGGGAAGGTAGAAATTATCCTATTTACCTGGCATTATTTTTACCCCCACCTACTCCTTGAAATGTCAGCTCTAAGCTGCTTTGCACTCCCCTCTTTCTAATGGCATTTGTAAAAAGCGGGGGAAAAAATCCTGCACATGAGGTTTATTTATTATTTTAACACACACACAGAAACCCCAGCAGGGCTGCCTGAGAAAGGACCCTACCTACCTTCTCTTGTCATTAGCATATTCCCCAACCTTTTAGTTCTCTGGAGTGTGTTTTCCTTTCCCCCTTAGTACCACCCTGTGATTTTCCCCTTCTAATCTAGCACTGGAGTGGCAAGTGAGTGATGCTACATTATTACTCATGTGGGGAATACAGCCAAGAATTTCTAGGCATAGCAATATACTCAGAGCCATCTGTCTGTTTTGCTAGAGGAGAAATAGGCAAAAACAAGTCATATTAAACTAGCCATTGCAACCTACAGTCACTGGGGACACCAAGATAACATTTGAATCACTTCACTGGGATATTTTGGGGCAGAAAGCTCTCCCTTTATTATCTTGAAGGGGGATTTCTAATGGTAGAGAAAGAGGTGTTGGGATCCAGTAACAGTTAGAGAGACCAGGAAAGATTATCCCCCCACTTCCCAGCTGTTTAATATGAGCATTAATCTACTCATGATGCAATACCCACTCCACAGGCTCCCTAAAAAGCAATAGCCTCAGAGAACCCAATTTATAACTTTCCTCTCCTTAGCTGGGTGGGCATTTAAGTAGATACCTTGTGACCTACAGCTGAAAAATGTTAGCTCCCAGATGACATAGGTGCCTCTCTATCTCACTCTGAGGTACAAGGTTTGTTAAGAGCTAATGTTTTACACCTGTGGCAGGTTAAAACCCAGCCTGACTGTCTTTTCCCCTCTCCCAAGCAATTCAAAGCCTTTCAGCAACAGCTTTTCTTTTGTCTGATCTTCAGGGGAATAGTACTGCTGGTGAATGTACAGTATGCAAAGTGAACACCTGCTCAGATTGTCAAGCCCAGTGGTAATAAGGCTCAGAGTGTCTCATCCCATTGTAGGTGACTGATTGGGACAGTTGCTCAGTCCCTTTTGGAGTTTTTCTGGAATATAGCAGCTATAAGTCCCCAGCTCAGACAGTCTTTCCTTACCCTACAGCAAGGGTCAGCAACCTTTCAGAAGTGGTGTGCTGAGTCTTCATTTATTCACTCTAATTTAAGGTTTTGTGTGCCAGTCATACATTTTAACATTTTTAGAAGGTCCCTTTCTATAAGTCTATAATATATAACCAAACTATTGTTGTATGTAAAGTAAATAAGGTTTTTAAAATGTTTAAGAAGCTTCATTTAAATTAAATTAAAATGCAGAGCCCCCCTGACCGGTGGCCAGGACCTGGGCAGTGTGAGTACCACTGAAAATCAGCTCGCGTGCTGCCTTTGGCACACGTGCCATAGGTTGCCTACCCCTGCCCTACAGCATGGCTTCTTGTGGGCTTTTATAGCAAAAGACACATTAGAAAGGGAGGGGGGGGAGATTATGTCTGGGGAATGTTAGCGAATAGGTAGGAGAGGGTAATTTATCTCAGTGGTAAACAAAGCCTGTTTTTTTCCCCCCTGATTTGTGTCATGTTAGCCAACGGAGAGGAGTTAAGGATTCAGAGCTCTTCTAAAGGTCTGATCTAGTCTTTTTCAACTAAACCACAAAATGGATCTTCTGTGATATTTGGATTTTGTGTTTCTCCCTAGAAAAAGAGCAATTGTCAGCCTGAATGACTTGTGGACCAAAAGAAACAATAAACCAAAAAAGTCTCCATGTGTGAGAGAGAACACAGTGTGTGTGTGTGTGTGTGTGTGTGTGTGTGTATCTATCTATCACAACCCCGCCCCCCTGAAATGTAATGGGGCAGTGCATAGAAAGCAAGATGGCAACAGTTCCATAGCAACATACACCCCATGGGTGGCTTCTCTTTTTTAATCTGAAGCTGGCGATCAGCCAGGGAAGTTGAGATTCAAACTTTATGGTTCCAGCCCATTCTTATAATGGAACAATCGTGGACTGCACATGTGAGCCCACAGCCCACGAGATGCAGATCAACTTCCAGATTTGACCTTCCTGATTCAGCCCATTTCTCATTGTAACCACTTCAGAATGTGTTACTTACATACCTATTTGGGGGCTGAGATAAGTCTGCCCTGTGCATTACATAGCACCTGATGACAAGACACCAAAGTTCCTTTCCGCCCCCTGCAAAACAGACATTTCAAAGTTAAATATCTCAGCCAGTTTCAATTTTTCTTTCCAATACCCGAAGAGATTGCACCACATTATGGACTAATCACCTGTCAAATTTAATTTCTTAAGCTGAAGGTGCTTTAGAGTCATGCGAATGAAAGGGAAAATACTCCATCCAAACCCACTGTATTATTATTTTTCATACTAGGACAAACACCTAAAAATAGGAGCATTGGCTTTCCCTTTTGTTTAAATGGATAGTAAATGTCTTTACTGTCAGGCTAGGACATTCTATGCAAAGTGTAAGCCTCCAAAGTGTGTTCATAGCTAAACTGTAATCTCATGAATGTCATGAAAATACCAGTAGTCCTAGCTAGAGGCAATTACCTCCTCTCCCTGGGGACTGCATCTCAGCATTGCAGGGGACAGACCTGATGATCTAATAAATCTTTAACCTCTCTAGACACTAGGCTCATTACAAGAGGGGCTAGCAGCACCCACCCCTTGTACAAGTGGCCCAACACTTTCAAATTTTTTCAGGGGCCTTTAACTTTGCCAAACTTCAAGCATTTGGGATGAAATTTTCCATGCTGGGTATCTACCTCTGGCTGAATTTTTTGGAAAGTTGCAGCCAAAAGAGTTCAGCCGTTTCCAAGCTGAACCTAGGCAAAACATGTTGTTTTGCCATTAAAAAAAAAAAAAAATCCTGGCAACTTTTTCTTTGAGAAGCTCTAGCACCCCCATTGCTTTGGAGAAAGAACTTGAAATTTGGCAGAGAGGTGACCTTTGTGTCATGGATGTGCCTTTTGCTGTTCCTGTGAAAATATACCCAAATTTGGCACTGTTATAAGCCTTTCTAAAATCTACATCCTCAAATACTCAGTAAAGTGCTTAGAGTTTAGCAGCTAAAATCTTGGAAGATTCCATGCTCTCTGAGCATGCTCCAGCCTCTCAGCTCTGAGTTCTGACTAGATGACATGTGCCATCCCCACAGCATGAAGCTGGACTCTTCTGTTGTCATTGCTGATCCTGGCTTCTCTGGGCTGGGGTGGGGCCATGCATTGGAAGTGAGATCAGGAAGCCTTTCTCTCCTGTGCTCTCAGCTCACCCTCCCCCACCCCGCCGGTGCTCAGGCAGTGTAGAGGAAGCATCTGTCTGATTCAAATGCAGATGGGACAAGAGCCAAACTTGGGGAAGGGAAAGGAGCAGATTGGGACAAGGAACCATGTGAAACTGGGACTTGGAGCCAGGGGAGAGGGGGAGACAGATTGGATGAAAACCAGGAAGAACTGCAACTGGCTGGGCAAAGAGACTGGGGACAATGAGTCGGGACAAGGGGAGGGAACTGGGCAAGGATACCGAGACTGGGAGTGTAGGGGAGGCTGGTACTTGGACAGGGAGCCCAGAGAGGAAGATTAGGACTGAGAGGGCAAGGAGAATAGGACTGGCTGAGAACCATCAGAGGTGGAGACTGAGACTGGGTCGGCCAGGAGGAGGGGACTAAGTCAAGCAGTGAGGAGTGGGGAAGTGATAGGACAGGGACAGGCTGGAATCAAAGGGATCAGGTTTGAGAGGAACAGGCAGAAATGTCTGTGACCACTAGTGAACACTCCCCTCCAGAGACTGGAATGGAACCCAAGGTTCCTCAGTCTCATCATTCCACTGCTGTCAGCAAATATCAGTGAAACACACTGGTCAAGTATGTGTCTCATCGTCCTCTAGAGCTGGTCCAGATAGTGGATTACAACCTACTACTACTGTCATGGTATGTTTGAGTGACACTGGAAGAGGCAGAACTAGAACCCAGGTCTCCTAACTTAGAATTGGGTCTAACCACTAAGCCATATATAGATATGCTTGTGATTGAGGGGAAAAAACACAAACCAGCTTAAAACAGCCTTTTCTGGTTCACCGAACTCAATCTAAACATCATGGTTTGCACCCACACACACTTACACAGGGCACGTTTCTGCTCTCACATTGTTAGTGGTGTAAATCAGGAGTAACTCTACTGAAGTCATTGTAGCTGAAGGGGTGTAACTGAAAGCAGAATTAGTCTCAAGATGTGTGTTTCCACTGAGTCTTCTCTGCCTTTGTAGATAGCCTCATGGGGTAAAAGCAACTGGAGGGGGGAAGCATTTAAATAAACTCTCTGAGTGCTGAGTGATCCCTTCCTCTGGCATCTGTGAACAGGCTTGTAAAATGGCTGGAGTCAGCTGAGCAGATGTCCCTATAAAAGCGAAGAATAGCATAAATTAATTCATTCATTAAGGTAAGAATGTGCTGCCTTTGAGCAAACTGGTGCTAATCTGCAGTTGCCATTTAAAGGAATTGCAATGGTGCGCAGAGCAGTTCACTGTGACCAGTTCTGAGGGAAAGGGGCTGTTGTAACCGTGGGGTTAGTGGGTGCTGATAAAACATAAATCACACCCATCACAGGAAGGATTAACATGCTGGGAACATGTTCTTTTTTCCTTTCCCCTATTCTATTTCTGCTCACACAGGAGCTGATTTTAATAGATCAGCGCTGGAAAGGGAGCAAGCACAGCAAGCGTGAAGGTCTGAGTATTAGTCTAGAAAAGAGATGAATAAATAGCCTTGGGATGGTGCATGTCTGCGCTTTCTCCACCACAGCCTTTTCCCTTGCGGTGGATGCTACTCCATGCAAATACTGATTGCTCAACTGAGACCACTTACCCCTTCATAGGTGGCTTCTGTCTCTCTCCACCATATGAGCTCCCCACCCCACCCTTCTACAGCACGGGGCGAGTGAGGTGGGCATGATGGGAGATAAAGTCTGCCTTCATTTTTTACAGTCTGGCAGAAAAGGGGCAGGTCCTGCAATGTGTCCAAGTCCAAAGAACCTCCTTACTCCTGGAAAGGGATGCAGAAACTAAGGGCCTGATTCTCCACTGCCCTGCCCCTTGTGTAGTTGTTTATATCTGTGCAAAATGGGCTGGATCCTGGATATGCCAGAGTTGTGCTTGGCACAGCTTGGGGTTACAGGGGTGTAAAGGTGATTGTAAGCCACTATTAGGCTTTCTCCCTACCTCTGATCCATTCCCCTGGGGCCATTTAAAGACACCTCAGGGCTGCTGTAAGTTACTCCTGTTCTCCATGGCCTCAGGAGGGATTGCTGGATCATGCCCTCTACTGCAGCTGTTGGGAGAGATGATGTCATAGAATTGTTATGCCAGTTTTATGCCATCTGGGGATTCCTCATATGCACATGGGTTCCTGGGGGTGAGGGAGAAGCCATCTTTCTGGCTATTGGCAGTGCTGGAGTAGTGATAAGCTGCACCATAGGAAGGGTGAGAATAGGCATAATTTGACTTCTATATTAGGGGGGAGGGCAGCTCCAGTCAGGCCAATGGGGCTGCGCATGGGGGGGGGGACAAATTCCATGCCTGTCCGAGGCTGCCCCCAACCCCCAAACTACGCCCATGAGGGTGAGGGTTAAAAAGGTGTAAAATGCTCCCGCCATATGAATAACCAATTCTGATTGGGTAGTGTTTTACACACACTTTGCCCATTTATCAGTGATGAAACAAGGTGCAAGGGAGTAGAGATGCAAGTCCTGGGAGTGTATAATACACCAGGTCCCGTGCCAATGCACATGTCAAGATTTCTCCTTTTCAAGATTCCCCTGACTCCTGTTAAGGCTCCCTCCTATTGAAGTGCCTGAGTATTATGCCTTGCCTGCACGTGAAAGTTAATCTGGAATAAGGGAGGGTGTGAATTTAAAGTGGATATATTGTAGCTCAGGGTAAAGAAAAAAGGCTGAGTTTTGGGAAGCCAGTCTCCTTTTAACACTGAGATCTATAGTTGGCTGTGGAGGGGTCTCTCAAGGGAAGAGTTGACAGTGGTATCTCCTGAGCCATTTAAAACTGGACCGGAGAGATCAGTGGAGAATACAGTGCAGGGAACAATCCTCTACTGGCCCCCAGGGGGTTGAACTAGATGGGACCTAATAGGTCTTTTCCATCTCTGATTTCTATGATGTGTTGTACACAAAGCAAGAAGCAGCAGCTAAAATCGATGCCGAGCCGGAGCCGAGCTGAGGGGTTTTAATCAATCTCAGAAGTCATTTATTGTGAGGATGCAACAAAGCGACAGATTATCGCTATTACTCAAGAAACCAGAACATGGATAGCAAGAAAGGAGCATTGAGCTCTTCCCAAGCCAGGGCTGGAATGTGCTGCGGCTGCCTCTTTCTTGGACTTAATAGCAGCAGAGCTAGAATGAATAGCGAGGTGGAGTTGGGGGGTATGATTACATTCCAGCTACTGATCAGTGGTGGATATAGAAAAGGAATGATTTCTTCAGCTCCATAAACCAGAGGGGACTAGAAGGGCATCAGAGGCAGCTTGCTCAGCCCCCCAGGGTGGAGGGAGTACCTTGTGTCACTCTCGACTGACCCCTCTGGCTGAAGCTCGGAGGAAACAGGGAGCAGATCTCGGAGGAGCCCTGTCCATGGTCAGAGGGAGGGTTATTGTGATGTGGATGTTTGGGGGCATTGAAGGAGGAAAGACAAATAAGGGATTAACCCAGGGACCACCTGCTCTGCAAAATGAACTAATCAGAGGGAGACTGGGTGGGTTTGGGGACCTGGGCAGCAGTCTTGGTGGAGGGTTTCAAGTGATTTCCAGCACCTAGAAGAAGGTCTGAGTGCCCTGTTTGTAGAGATGGGTGCACACCAGAAGTCTGCTGTAAACATCCCTAAACTTGGAGAAAATTCAGAACTGAATTCCAGCTTTGTGTCTGATCACATCTGTGTCATGGGACCCAAACTAAAACCTCAGCTCTGAGCACTTCTGAATTCGGAGGAAAGTTGGGATCCAGATCCATACTTCATAGCTTGAGGCCATCTCTCTCCAGCTGTTACTAGACACTTAGAGCAGCAATAAGGGTTTTACTGGTTGGGGAAGGATAATTGTCATGTTGTCTTGGTTGTGACTGGCTAAAATATACTTGTTTAACAGTGGGTAAATGCACTTCAAAATTGATGCTTTTATCAAGTATCAGTGCTTGTCATGGCACGGGTACCAGCTGGGCCTCACAATTTCACAAGAACTGTAATTATCATTACATAGAACAGCTTTTGATAGAGCTACATCTGCAAGGGAAGGGATTGGATATCCTAAGAGAGATTTTCCATCCTTAACTTGTATTAAGTTCAGAATGCAAATATGCTATGACAGTCTGCAAATACTCAATAAGTGTATGTGTGTGTGTGTGTGTGTGTGTGTCTATATCTATATCTATAAGAATTGCCCAGGAGAAGATGGGGGGAGGGACTACTGAAAGGAGCTCTTGGTTCTTTAATGACTTCCCTCACTTCTCCCCAACCAGAAGACTCCCACTGATGCTCCCACACTGTCCTCCCTTCTACATCTCCTGCTGAAAAACTACAAGGCTGCTTGGCTGCTGCCACACCCCACAGCTGAGTACATTCCATAGGCAAAAGAGCATCCCAGGTGATTGCAAAGTTTGCTTGGCCCTAAGACTGGCTCTGCTGATGGCTCCAGCTCCTCTCCACCGTCTGGAAACTCCCCAAGTCTTCCTAACCAAATGACACCCCCACCTGGCACCTGCTAGACATCTTCCTTGTTAATCCCTCCTGAGACAGACACCCACTGGATCCCCACACCCTGCTGCCAGAAACTTGCCCAGTCAAAATGCCCACTGCTTTCCCAGCTGCCAGAAACTCACCTAGTCCCCTTGACCGAAAACATTTACTCTCCCAGCAAATGAGAACCTCAACTCCTCCCCGACCTATACACCTATCCAACCGCCTACCAGAAGCCAGCCACATCCCTTCTGACCCAGAATCTCCACTGATCCTGCTGCTGGAAGGAAAACATCAACAGAACCTCCTTTATATTATGGCAGTACCAGCAGCTGTGCCCTGCTCTTGGAATGGATAGAGAGATTAAATGCATCAATTTCATAAAGAAGGACCAGATCATGGCTGTCCTATGTGTTTGCACAGGGGAGTAAGGGAGGTTACGGTGCACCCTTAATCCCCTGGGCCAGCAACATTAAACATGAGTAGCAGTGCAGGGGACAGAGCAAACTCCACGGGGCCTCTGTCTCCCCACTACACATGTGGGCAGAAAAGGAGTGGATGATGGATCTTTGGCTCTGACTCCAATGCTTAGACAAGGCAACTGGGGGAAGTACACTGCACCGGGTATAGGGCTGGTGCAGAGTGGGTTTGTTCCACCCGGAGAAGAGGGAAACTCTGAGTCACAGTCTACTCCCTGGGGCCCACTTCAGGGAGTGTGCAGTAACAGCCTGCCCTATTGCACAGGTCTGTGGCAAAGCCATGATTTAGTCCTAATTAAAAAAAAAATGTTATAAGTCCACGAGGACATTCCTGCCAACCAGCACAGGGGCCAGGGAGGAAGGCCAATTTTTCCCGCAGTCATTACCTCATTGTTTTCAGTGCTTGTGTATTTTGCATCATCATGTTCAGTTCAAAACACCCATGCCTTAACTGTGAAAACTGAACGGAATGCATAAGCACCTGAGAGGTTTATAGAAGAAAACCCCAAACAAACAAAAGTAATCCTTAATATTTCTTTAATGTCTTTTTTTAAAAATGGGGGTGGAGGGAGAAGTGGGAAGAGGAGAACCTAGCAGAACAACCTAACTATAAAAATGCAACTGCAGTTGCTAAAAGCCCAATCTATTTTCAAATGATGTGCTCTAATGGAATGTTGCTGTACATCTTTTGATGAGACAGGAGTCTATTTAAAAAGACAGGCGCCTTCGAATGTGCTTTTAAACCCTGTCTGTCAATTAGAACAACATCAAGGGCTCAGTGGCTGGGAAAAAAGATGACAGTAATGAAAAGCTGGGAGGGCAGGAAAAGAAAAGAAAGATAAAGACCAAAAAAAAAAGTAGAAAAAGAGGAAGAGAAGGAGTAAAAGGAAATGAGATTACAAAAAAAGAAAGGTCGGGGGAAGGGGGAGGAATAGGGCAGAATAAAGATTCATGCCCAAGTTAAAATTCGTCCCCTAAAGAATATGCTCATTCATAGGCCTGGATTGTGCTGAATACAGGGAGAGCAGATAACGCAGTTGCTCTCATACAGCCTGTCTCTGTTGTCTTTCAAAGTTATATAACTTTTCACTGGGGTGGCAAAAGGCACATCTCTGATGCAAAGGCCACTGCCTTGCCAAATGTTAAATTCCTGCTCCAAAGCATGGGGGTGCTAGAGCGTCTCAAAGAAAAGGTGGCCAGAATGTTTTAACATGAGCAAAATAAAATATGATTTTCTAGCCTCATTCTCAAAAAGAGGCAAACTATTTTGGCTGAAAAATTCTAGTAATAATAACTATAATTAATTCATTAATAAAAAGAAGCCCGAGGGAGACACCTGGTGTGGAAAATTTCAGCTCTAAATGTTAAAGTTTGGCAAAGTTGTAAGCAACAGAAAACAGGGACTTATAATAGGACTTGTCGGGTATCCTTAATACCAGCCTTGCCTATAAGAAAGTGCCTGTCATCTGAGAACTCATACAACCTCACAATGAGGTAAGTCAGTGTCATTACCCCAACCTTACAGATTGAGGAAACTGGGGCACATAGAGGTTAAGTGATGTGCCGGAGGTCACACAGGCACTGATGAAGCAAGGTCCATAAGCACATGCCTAACTTTAAGCACATGGTTAAAAGCAGACAAGTGCTTAAGGAATCTCCGCTGAATCCAGACCACAGTAAGAAAGCAAGGAAGAGACCTCAAGTGTCCAAATGCTCTTTCCCTACTCTAGCCATTAGTCCACGTTGCCTTCTACCTCTCACTGCAGCTCAGCTCTCTGCATTCCTCTTCCCAGGTGAGGAGAGCTCTTGGGAAACTGCTTGACATTTACAATTGACTAGCTATCTAGACAGCTAGGAGAGAAAGGGTGGCCCAGTCACTCTGTACTTCAGTTCCATCTGTAAAATGGGATACTAGCCCTGTCCTATCTCACAGGTGAGAGTAAATACATTAAGGAGGAGCTCCATACTAAAGTAATGGGGGCCATATCAGTGTTGTAGGTTGCTCGCTTCTGTTGCCATTAGCATTCCCTGTGCAGCAGAGGTCATCACAGTTTCTGCAGGTAAAATGGGGCGGGGGGTGTTAAAGCAGAACAACTTGTTGCTTTGTCCCTTTTATTGTAACGACCAAGAGCCATCACAAATAAAAGCTCCAAACTCTCACTCACTCTGCTGTGATTTAGATTCTTTGTTTAATTAGTTTCTAGACTGTACGTTGTTTATAGCCATTATTTCAATGCGCCTTTAAAAGTTAGAACATCTAACCTACTCCAGTTCTCAGACAAACTAAATAAATCCTGCTCCTTCCCATTCCATCCCATCACTCACACTGCAGAGGTAGGGAGGCGTCCTTCTTACATGCTGAGTTGTGTATAAAAGGCAGGACATGACTTTGTGAGATTTCATTACAGTCATTTGCATACCGTGATCTCACCATTGAATCCCTTCTCTTGTGTTAAGTATTATTTTAATTATTTGTATGACAGTAACTCCCAGGGGTCCAAACCAGGACTGGCACTCCATTGTGCTGTCTTCAGGAGCAAGGCAAAGCCAAACAGATGTAGGCACCTTGCAGATGCAGCACTACCTAGGTAGAGCTCCAACTAGGTCCATATGACTGGCTGGCTGGCTGTTCCACATGTACAAACCTACAGCAAGACAATAGAGATACACTAGCCTAAAAGCAGTGTGACAGGAGACTTCTATCTCTATAATGGGCCAAACCAAATTTGGTGTCCCTAGCCACATCCCCACACAGAAAGGCATTTGGGAAAATTTATCTCGGGTTCCAAACTTTCTGGATCAGTCTCATCTCAATGCAAAAATGTACCAATGCTCTACATTTCTCTCTGGAAGGCACTTTGTGACTACTGAGTCATCTTAATAACACTGGTGCTAGATTGGTGCTGAACATTTAGGATGGGATTTTCTAAGTTGCCCAGGGGAATCAGGAACCTAAATTCCACTGGCGCCTAACTCCCTCTGAACCTTTGAAAATTCCAGGCTTAATAAATGTTATTATTGAAGTTCCAAAATATCATAGCAAAATAACTAATGGCCGCGATGGCCACTCGTAAACATTCACAGACTCAGCAAATATCCTCCCATTATCCCTGTGACATAGTCCTTACTGGCCAAATCCAGCCTTACAAATTCATTGAAGCTAGTCCATTCAGTCCTATGGTTCCGAGGTTCAAATTAACCACTGGCATACATGAGTGCAACTTCATTGAAGTCAAAGGAGTTGCACCTGCTAGGACCCTGTGTGTCCAGAAGGGAAAAGGCTCGATAAGTCTTAACCCTTGAGAGGAGAGGTTCCCCACAACAACTCTGTTTTGACATAATGGGGTATTTATACATTTAACAACCACATCCCCACCTCTCTGTGTTGGGTAGTATATAATGGAAGTCATGGCATGCTATACCTCTATCCATTCACATGGGGGCAGACAGAAAGGAGAGGTTTTAGGTTAAAGTACTGGGACATCATTCAGGAACTCTGGGTTCAATCCATACTTTTTCGCTACATACTTCCTGTGCATACAATAGAGAAGTCACTTAAACTCTCTCTGCCTCAGTTCCGCATCTGTAAAAGTGAGGAAATATACTTCCCTGGCTTATGCAGCGTTGTGAGGATAAATTCATTAATGTTTGTGAGGCACTCAGATGCTCCAGTAATGAGGGCTATATAGTACCTAGATAGAGTGGGTACATTTAAGCAACCACTGCATAAATCTCCAGTCATCATTACCCTGAGAAACCTGCTGTTCTTCTGCTATTTATGATCCCCTCCTCCCAAACCTACCCTGACTATGACTCAACCCACAGTCTTTAAAGTGTGCAGTGTATTGGCATTTATATAGTACATTTCATACACTTCCTCTCAAAGCTTTTTACAAAGCCATGAATTACATACCTGTCACCCACTGAATTCATTCATCCAAAAAAGATGCAGTCATTACGCACTCAGCAATAAGCCTCATAATACTACCCGCCATTGAGTTTTTATATGTGTGCGCCAAAGAGATAAAGTTACTTTAATGCCATCGCTGCTATTAATGCAAGAGAGAGCATGGGGTGGGGGGAGAGAAGTAAATGATGGGTGGGAGGGCTGGGGTCTCTCTCCATACCTAGATGTGAAGATGCAGCATATATTAACTTCTTAAGAGGCTGCAGCTGTAGAAACCTAATTGTGTGAGTAGCAAGGCGTCCTCATTCTAGCCTATAGGGGAGATAATAAAACAATAAAATACTTTGCATTTATTTAGCTTCTTTCATTCAGGGATCCCAAAGTGCTTTTCAGATATGAATTAATTCCCATAAAAACTCTTGAGAGGTTCTCATCCTTAGGACCAAGATGCAGACAGGTTAAGTGACTTTCTCCAAGTTGCACTGTGAATCGATGGCAGAAATAGAACCCAGGAGTCCTGGTTCCCAGTTCACTTCTCCAAGGAGCAGATTTACTGCATACTCATCTATTTCTGCCATACCCAGGATCAGCATCTGCTCTTTGTAATCAGTAGTCTAGTGGGCAAGGTTGCCTTTAACCTTTGTACTAATTACCGAGCATATGCATAGCAGCTAATTAATATCCCTGCTCAACCAAAAACCCTAAAGGCAGATAAAAACCTCCCCCGGAGCAGGGGGTGGGGAGGGCAAAGTTGTGTCAGCATATAGAACATTATATATGATTATATTATATTCTACAAAGGCGGGGGTTGGGGTTGGGGAATGGCAGCAAAAAGTGGAAGACATAATGGAGTATATAGCCCTATGAAAAGTCTGGGGAGGAGGAGGAGCAAACCACGCTCTGGGGGTAACTGTCCCCCTTGCCCCATAGCTAATGATGCTCCTGAAGGAGAAGTCAGAGGTGGGAACAGAATTTGTGTTGGGCCTTGTTCAACCAGGCAGGAGATCAGTGTGTCAGCATCAAGTCTTGGGTCCTTTATTTGGCAGCTGGGCTGAAATTGTCAGCCTCAGCCAGGCTCTATCAGTGTGAAGGCTCAGTCCTAGCATAGCTTCTGAATCCAGGTTTAACTGGGGAGCAAGCACCTGAGATAACCTCCCTAATATCTCTTCTTCATTCATTCCATTATTCCAACTGTTACTACTATCTGCAAGAGAGGGTCTTGTTAGGTTGTCACTTCTACCTCTCTGCATGTCCTGTCACTGAATCCTACATTCATTTATGGTGCTGCTCTAGTAGAGAAGAAGACAGAAAGAGACAGAATGGAAAGAGAAACCAGGGAAAAGAAAGGGGGGCAAATCAAGGAGGAAAGGCACTCTGGCTGAATGTTCACACTCCACCCACCTTTCCCATTCAAATAAATGAGAAGCCAATCAGAAAATAGTCCCCTCTGTCATATGATCACACAGAGGCTATGATTGCACCTGAACAGGTTCCAGTAGGCTCAGCTCATTTTGTAGGGGAAGAAGTCTGGTCACCAACTCAAGAGAGTAGCTCCTGTGGAATCCACTCCAGAAATACTGGTAGCCTCTTTTTTTCCTAGCCCATGACCCACTTTCTTAATTATTTTACCAGTGGTTAGAGAACATCAGGTGTTCCCAAAATGCTCAGGAGAATGTCAAATCTCTTAGTGTGGGCTTCATTGTACCAGACAGAGATATCGAAAGAGCACTCAAGACAAAGGGGTATGTCTCTGCACTGAGAACAATTGAATTCTGATAAAATAAGGAATGACCTAAACCTTCCTTCTCTCAATACTCAAGCTGAACCTATCTCTGGAAGAATCAAAATAGCAGTAACACTTTGACTTTCTTGAAAGTCTCTCATCCAAGTAGTAAATCAGCCCAATCCTGCACAGCTTGCACATTATCAAGATAGTATGTCTGCCCCACTTATATCAAAGGGAGCTACCTATGACAAGTGATTAGGCAGCCAGGCTGATAGATTATTAGAATATGAGAGTTGGAAGGGACCTCAGGAGGTCATGTAGTCCAACTACCCTGCTCAAAGCAGGACCAATCCCCACACAGATTTTTGCCCTAGATGGCCCCCTCAAGGATTGAATTTACAATCCTGGGTTTAGCAGGCCAATGCTCAAACCACTAAACTATCCTTCCTCCTACTGTGCATATATCGAGACCGATGATATATAGACAGATGTCACAGATGGGCTCTAATTTACATCCTGTCCTAAACAGTTGTGTCATATCATCATTCACTATTCCAGAGTTGCTGCATTCCATCCTAGGTGGATGAAGTCTGTGCTGTATGTACAGAGCCTGGCTCTGGTCTTTCATTTCAATAGATCAAGACTAACTACACAGAAGTCAATCACCTTACGCTGAAATAAAACCAGTGTAAGTGGGGGTGAATCAGGCCCAAAGTTGGTAAATCAGTTCGTAAACACCTTTTTGATTTTTCTTAATGAAAGGCACCATCTAAATGTACATCATTAACTGATGTTAAAATGATACTAATGCTAATATCGTCTTTAGCTCCCTTCCTCTACTATGGTGCTGAATGCTGAAAAGCTAACAAGTGATCTAAGCCCCTCATTCAGTTACAATTCCAGGAAATTAATTTGGGTGCCAAACACTTGACTGAATATATAAAAACAACCCAGTGAGCACCCGAGTTCTGCATCCTCTGACCCTCACGTACCTTTCAAACACAACACCATGCAGCGAGAAAAAATAGTTTCCTTCTGCCTCCTCTATTTATAATATCTAAAAAGGGCAAATGCAGAACTGATTTTGCTTATGCTCATAAAATCATACTTCTCCATGGGAATTTAGAGATTAAATATGCTTTTAAAGCTTTCCACAAATGGCAAAGTAAAACATTATGATATCAAAGCAGCAAAGAGTTCATTACTTTAAGCCTAGTTTTCATAATAGAATACAAAGATATTTGTTCTACATTTCTCCAGCAACGTTCATTCTAAAGTATATTATGGAATATTGTTGAGACTTTCAAAGCCATATAGGGGATTTAGACATCGTTATCTCTAATTTTAATGGAAAATCGAGATCAATGTCTAAATCTCTTACATTGTCTCTCTACACATACACCCACTCACCCACTCTTTGAGCAATCTCTGAAATGCAGCAGCTTCTAGTGGGAACCCAGTAGTTGTTTATCAAACTGCAATGCCACACATCAGTTTAAGACAGGAAGCCAAGAAGGAGATATCTAACTGGAACTGCAGGAGGAGTTTAGGGAGGCAGGATGCTCCCCTGATATGATCAGGACGGCAGAATTAACACCGTAACTCTCACAAAAAGTCTCATAAGTTCTTTTAGAACCAAGATTTGTTAGAAGCTTGGTCTTAACATCTCATAGAAAATATATCCAAGAGACAGAGACTCTAGATCCTCCATTTGGTTAGTACCTCCAGCCTGTGCCATGACCAGCATTTCGGATGGTATCTTTGTGGATAGTCTTACTGGATGATTCCTCGAAGACCAGCAAGTGTTTCAACTCAGGCTAATCCCACCTGTTAGGACATTATAAACTGAATGAGTTACAAATAGTAATACCACTGCACGAAAGCACCTGTGTGGTGTAGATAGAGACAAGGTGGGGGATAAAAAGGAGCAGGAAATTTAAACCTGGCTACAATTCACAGTGATGTCAAGCTGCAGGAAATGAAAGAAAAAAGTGAAGATTTATGAAAAAAGTGGCAAGTGTAATTATTATGTGTGCAGTATTGATTAGAGAAGATCACGCTGCCCCCAAATCGAAATGGCTTTTACGTGTTTGGGCCCATCCCTGATAAAAACACTTTCTTCTCTGTTGACAAGGCCCTGTTGCCATGGAAATACAGGGCTGGATGCATTGGCAAAGGCACGTTTCGATAAGGCAGGCCTAATGGATGTATTTTCACAACATTCACAGTTCTTTTCTGCTCATTTTCTCCTGGGCAGACTCATCCATTCCTTCTATTTTGCCACTTGATGAAAAAATATCTTTTTAATCTTTTAATTTAGCTTAGATTTCCCCTCCCTCCAGCACTCCGGGTTGGCAATTAAACTACTTATCTGGAGGCGCCACACCAGGGCCGGATCCCTGTTTTTCATTATCAGGCTCTTTTTCTGTGAATCTTCTTTGCTGCTTCCTGTCCATTGTGATTGTTACTGCATAAGTAACCTACGCCTTCATGGTCCTGCTACCAAAGGCAAGTATGAGCTGAATTCATTCCTGGTGCAGCTCCACTGAAGTCCTCGGAGCCATAAACAATACTGTGTTGATTGGCACACACATGCATACGTAACTCACTGGTGAGTGTGTGACAGATCCTCTCTGTGCCTAGTCTACACAGGGGGTGACTCTGTTACAGACTTTTCGCTAAAGGTGTTGCAACTCAGGCTTGTAACTCTGTGGGTCCCTGGTACCGTCCCCAGTACTTTAGCCAAGATGGTGGCCATCACATACACATATCCTGTAATTTGATACAGTAGGCTACCCTAGACTAGAGTCATTCATGCAAGTGGAGTTACAATGGGGTTGTGTTTGTCTCAGCGTGTGATTTCCTGCTTAGTTTTCAACTGGGATCATCATTTTGCAACTTTACACTTAAGTGGATGGGGCTGCTCATGTGAGAAAGTGCTCACCAATGTGAGAAATGAGCTCACAATATGGACCTAAATGAACCTCTCTGTGCCAGACTGTCGCCTGCTGGAAATGGGCACAGCTCCATGGATTTTGGCGAAGCGGCCTCCCATTTACACCACACGAGGCTCATCTATACACATTGCAACATTTTCATTCCTTTTAAAATAACACGAGGATAGGAGTAGAAATGGGCAAATTTTGCGCGCGCACACACACACATACACACACACACACACACACACATACACACACACACACAATTATTCCGTGCTCATTTGAATTTTGAAATGGATTTGTTTTCATTGACTTTGAACCCCTTTTGAGTCTGTTTTCCATGACTATCCTACTAAGCATATTCACCAAGAAGAATGTTCATGGAAACATCACATTTGAAGGGGTGGAAAGGGAATTTTGAATTAATAAATTCAGTAATTGCACTGAAAAGATAAAGTAATTGCACTTAAAACATACACATCCTACCAGGAGGAGAGAAACACGCCATTTGACGGATGTGTTCAATAAAAACCAACCAAAACACCTTGAATTCTGAATGCTCACAATGGACTGCTCCTGGGAAAGAGTTACAGACCCAAAACTACTGCTTGCCTCAGCAAATGATTTCAAATAACCAATTAGTTTGAGAAGAATCTACAATCTGCCCAGGAACAATTCACAAACAGTAAAAGAGGCAACATTCATCCAATAAATTATTAATTGTGAATTATTTGCCTAGCTCCAGTCAGGAGAAATGGCTCAGGTTATTACTAATTAGGTATGGACCCTAGGTCAGCTGTGTGAATCAGGCATCATTATGGAAGTGGCTGAGATCCATTACTGTACGGTGTCTTATTTTAAAGGAGTTGGGGTTTGAGGACAATTCCTAAGGGAAACATGTAAACATCACAAAACCTGCCATCACGAGTGTCTATAATGGATTCTTTTGTTGACGGTGTCAGTGCAGAAGCCAAGGACTGAACAGTTCATGGACATGAACTGTGCTTTCATATTTCACCAGGCCAGAGGTGCCAACTTCCTGTGTTCCGGGGGGTGCTCGATCCACATTCCACCGCAGGCCCCACCCCCACTCCACCCCTTCCCCTAAACCCCCACCCCTGTCCAGCCTCTTCCCACCCCGTTCCACCCTCCCCTGCCTCTTTTTGCCCCCACTTCTCCCCTGCCCCTCCCCACGCCTCCTGTATGCCGATGAAAAGCTGATCACCGGTGGGTGGGAGGCACTGGTGGGGAGGGAGGGGAGCTGAGCCGAGCCATGGGGCTGTTGATGGGTGATGAGCACCCACTATTTTTTGGTGCCTGTTTCACCCCTAGAGGTCAGGCTTCAGACACACTATTGGGTTCATATCAGTATGTCTATATGGCAAAAAAGACCTGTGCCAGTGAGGCTCAGAACCCAAGTCATCTGATTCAGGCTCGAGGGCTGGAGCCAGGGCTCCGTTGCTGGGTTTCAGAACTCAGTCTCCAGCCCAAGACCAAACATGCACACTGCTATTTTTAACCCCATAATGCAAGCCCTAATCAGTTGACCCAGGCTCTGGGACTCACTGCCGTCTGTCTGTTTTTGCAGTGTAGACATACCCTCTGTGGGAAACTTGTACTGTTCTATTTCTTGAGTGACTACCCAGAGGACTTCAAACGTCAGGGCCATCAATCAAATGCCTTAAAAAAAATTTAAACATAAACAATATTCTTGAAAAGTGAAGAAACAGGACTCCTGGGTTCTATCCCTGGTTCTGCCTCTCTTAGTACAGTACCCAGTGTTATGGGGCCCTGGGCCATAACTTGAGAAGAGAAGGCAGAGAGGGGAACATGATAACATCTTCAAATATGTAGAAGGTTGTTATAAATAGGATGGCGATGATTGTTCTCCATGATCACCAATGGTAGAACAAGAAGTAATTGGCTTAGTTTGCAGCAAGGGAGATTTGGGTAAGACATCAGGAAAAGCTTTCTAACTGTATGGGTAGTTAAGCGCTTTGCCTAGGGAGGTTGTAGAATCCCCATCACTGGAGGCTTTTAAGAACAGGGATGGTCTAGGGATACTTAATTCTGCCTCGCAGCAGAATTATAGTGATCACTGGCCCTTCCAATCCCACATTTCTATGATTTCCATGCTATCCGAAGATTAAGAATCACCATAAAAAATAATAAGAATTCTTTGTGACTTTGGATAAGTGATGTTATCTCCCTGTGGCTCAGTTTCTCCATCTGCAAAATAGGGGTCGTGATACTTACCCAGTTTTGAGATCTTTGGATGACGAGTACTGTAAAAAAGCATTATTGAATTATTATTAAAGCTAATATTTTAGACTACAGAGGCTCATACAACCCAGGATCAGCAACGGAGAGCAGTACTGGAAAAGCCATAATAGAGAATGGGACTGCAGTAATGTGACTTGTGCTGTATTCCACTGCACCCCACCCGGTTGTTATTGACAAAAGACCGAACCAGTTTTCTGTAGTATCCTTGACAGAAGTAGCGAACCCGAAGGAGTATGGCAGTCTCTCCAAACACTCCTGGAAGAGTTGTAAGGGTGGGAAGGGACCTGAGTAAACAGGGTAAGGTTCTTTCTGAAGTGCAAGAAGGCTGCGGGAGGAGGGGGGCAGTATTTGTGCACATGATGTGTTTGTGTGTGTGTTGTGCACACTAGCTAAGCACTTCTGGCCAAGATGGTAATGAAGAGTAAGAATGGGAAGGAGTCTTATTAACTAATTATGCCCCCGCCCCACCCCTTGGTTATCTTGCACACCTGAGAAGACAAAGGGAGCAGAGCTACATGAGTTACATGAAATGGTCTGAGACCTTGATGCCTGCCTTATAACACTCCTTTACTGGTGTTTCATATTGGCATGCTTCATCGATAAAACTAGTCCCAAGAAGGTTTATTCGTTTTGCAGGTATATTGTTTTGTCTAAAAGGGGTGATCGCTATAATTAGGTGTTTTCCAGTTACTCATATTCCTTCTGTCTCTTTCAGATGGTTCTTGCTACAGCAACACAGTATACTGTTTAGAGAATGAGGGAAAGTGAGGACTGATTCTCTCATCTCTAATTCCATCCTTATTAGATCAGTGAAAAGTACAGCCTCTGCCTCTCACAGGTCCCTCATTCTTTGTCCTTGGCTGGCCTGATCTAAGGGCTTACAGAATATGTCTCCTTCTCAAACACACACACACACACACACACACACACACACACACACACACACACATATTTGTTTTAAAATTTGTTTTATACACATCCCCCTTATAAATACAAAACAAAATTTTCTAGAAAAATATATCCCTGTGGTATCTTTGTCTATTAATTCAGCTCCCCCCCCCCCCGTGTAAACATCTGAAAGTTGTTCCAACAAGTGTCCCTTTAACATATCTCTTCCCCCCTTCTCTCTCCACTACACCCAATGCACAGTTTGGGGATCAGTGGGTAGCATCATTAAGTCCTGAGGTGCACTCGGGCAGGCCTGTCCTAATCTGTCTCACCACTTTATTCAGCTCAACTGGTGCTGGGTACACCACACTCAGCTCTATTGCTGACCTCTGCGCTGCCTCACCATGTAGCCACTTCCATCACATCTTTTTGCAAAGTCGTTAATGGAGATCGGGGATATATTGCACTCTTGGCACTCGGGTCACAACAGTCTCCTTGTCCCATATCTATTTCATTTCATTCCTACTACCCCTCCCATTTGGAGTTTGTATATAGTTCTGGTGACTCCCCAAAGCACCACTTGGAGGAATTCTGGGTAGAAAACTTGTGCAAATGGAACTCTCTTTCTTCCCCCAGTTCACCAAATGTGACAAAGATCCCCTGTTCACCAACAGATGGTAGTAGTGAGCTTCCTACCCTCCATACCTTCAGGCCACACACACACACACACACACACACACTGTCTCTACAGTATATATATTTAACTTTGTTGTTAAGTTCCAGGTTCTGTTTTTGGAAGTTCATGCTCAAAGCTGATTGGTGCAAACTGAGAACCAAACGCAGACTGACTTGTCAGTCCTTTTTTGGCCTCTACCACACACATTGCTGAGGGCAATGAAGAAGGAGATTGGAGTACAGGTCGGTTATTATGATTGTCTATGTAGCAAGAATTAGTTGTGACTTAGGGAAAGGAAATAGAGCAAGAAACTCTCCCCAGGAAGTAGGAGAAGTTAGGCTACTGGGATTGTCAGCTACATACATAGGGAACCACTGGGTGTTTTTCACACAACTGAATCGCATACCGTATTCTAGTCAAGTAGCTAGATGCACCTGAGTGCATCTTTCCTTTTTGCATCTGGCACCACCAGAAGCGCAAATGTTCTGGTTAATTGCCTGGACTGAATTCTGATTCTTTTACTGAAGAATGTTTTCTGTCCCATAAACAGCGCAATGTGAGCACACCTGGGATGGGCCTCATGACAGATTACATTCCTCCCCCATGGGTTGTTCCAATAATGTGCATTTAAAAAAAAACAAACATTTTTCTATTCTTAAAACTCCAGTTGAAAAAAATGGATTCTTCCACAATCTGTATAATTAAACTCTGTAGCAGTGTACCAGGTTAGGTCTACTCTGAAATTTTGCTATTTTCTTTAGAAAATTTGGCCTTTTGAGGCAAAAATACAAAGCTCATGAAATGCCCCTGGCTCATCTGATCAAAACTGTGTATTTATCCCAAGAAGTTCATCATTTTGCAGCAAAAAGCTGTTTCTATTTTCCCTGAAGTGGGAAAACTGTGGTGACAATTAAAATGGATTGATCCATCCTGAACATTTAAAAATAGAATTTTTTAAAAAAATTATTTTCTGCTAGTTTCCTTGATTCTCATTATTCAACATGCCATAAATGTGAACTCTAACAATATCTTGGAGCAATTCCTTCTGGGAGTTACCCAGGGTGCATTTCAACTGCGGTCTCAAGCCATGAACATTTTGAGGGTACCAGGCCTGAGGAAACAACATGTAAGGATAACAACAGTAGGTTAGGTGCTCCTTCCAGTCAATAGAAGCTGAACTCAGCCATCATGTAATCAAGCTC
Organism: Trachemys scripta elegans; assembly: GCF_013100865.1. Classification (NCBI taxonomy): domain Eukaryota; kingdom Metazoa; phylum Chordata; order Testudines; family Emydidae; genus Trachemys; species Trachemys scripta. Next base: position 21,544,537 of record NC_048304.1, read on the forward strand.
AATTCAACCAACTGCAGTGTTACTATTATTATTACTTATTATTTGAATTATAGGATCACCTGAAGGAGCCCACCCAAACTGAGGACCCGTCACACTAGGCACTGTACAAACTGTCCCTGCTTCAAGGGGCAGACAATGGGTGGAAGAGGAAAGAGAGGCACAGTGAGGTGTCAATAGGGTTGTTCCTGCTTGCACCAAGTCTGAATTGCCCCAGTAGCAGCCAATGGCATATCTTGTTGTTCACATCCTTTCCCCCACACATATGCATCCTTCCCCATGTCACTTTCCCTGTCATTCTCAATCTACCTGTTATGACCATCCCAAATCATACATCTCTCCTGCTCCTGCTCCCCTCCCCCCACTTCTCTCACAAACTTCCCCACATCCTCATGTCTCTGTCCCATATGCCCCCTCCCTCACTCTTCCCTGTTTCCCTTCTACATCCCCCCCATTTTTCATGTCCCCCAATTTCCCCACACAGCCAAGAAAGATGGCTCACGTTCCTTGACATGTCAATTAGAGTTGAGGGGTCGGGCTTCCCTTCCATTTCAGAGAGACCAAGCCCACACTGCCTGTCATCTGTAAGCAATATGCTAGACATGTTTCTTCTTCATAAAAAAAAAGTAATTTATTTTCTAATTACAAAAGAATATAGGATAAAAAAGAAATGATGACTGCCAGATGGCGAATCACCGTTTAGCAGGAGCAGGAAAAGAGAGGACTCAGTCAATCACAGGGTAAGTGATAAGACACTGCACTGAACTACCGAAAAGAAAGGAAGCTCATTACATGAGGCACTAAATTATTCTTATTGAGACTTCTCCTCCTTCTTCCCTTCTTCTATTTTTTATTCTGAGCCATAAAGCAAGTAATTCTACTGAGACCCTCTTTGAAATGATTAACATTTCCATTTTAACTTTTGTTTTTGATTGTGTCCCTGTCATTAATCTCCCTGTCTCTTTCCCTGCCTTGCTATTCACCCCTCCTTCTAACATGCTTATTCATTCTACTGCTCGCCTGCACCCATGGATGCAGCAATAGTACTTCCTGAAGGTGAGGGCCAATGCTGGTATTCTGGAGATCGAAGGTCATGTGCATGGATGGCGTGTGGACCGCCGGCTAGGGGAGGCTAGCCCCCGACCCCACCCCTTCTGCCCAAAGCCTCGTTCTTTTCACCAGGGCCCCGCCATAGCCCAGAGCCCTTGCAAGGCAGCCGCTGGCCCCTGCCCCAGCCTAGCACCCCCAGCCCCAGGGCACCCCCAGCCCAGAGTGGGCAGTGCGGTCCCAGCCCCCTACCCCACCCCAGATCACTGGGAGGGCGGGCGGCATGTCCCAACCCCAGAGCGCTGGGACGGTGGGCAGCATGCACAGCCTCAGTGCCAGCCCCAGCCCAAGCCAGGGCCCCGGCACAGGGGAACTGGGAAGAGCCAGATCGGGAACCAGGGCGGAGTGTGGGTGGATCCATACCTGGCTGTTTGGGAAGGCACAGCCTTCCTCAGCCTATGATACCTGCCACCCATAGTCATGTGGGTTCACCACCCTTGTCCTTTGGCTGAGTGCAGTGCTGACACAATAGCATGGTGGGTTGTTACCAGAAGAACTTTCCCTCAGAGGAGGTGAGGTCCCTCCTGCCCGTGAGTTGCAATGGATGTCCAGGGGCAATGTAAAAATCCCAGGTAAAGCGAGAATCCCAGTACTGTGGCCAGCATTCTCTATTTCAGTGAAAGAGTTTAACAACATCCATGGCCATATGTGAGCTATTTCTGAGCAGCTGTATTTACCTCCACTGCAGTGCCAGTGTCTAAGTCATCATGGCCACATAAAGCATGTTGGGAGTGTTCCTAAGTCTATACAACCAAATTCAACTCTGGTGCTGCATCTGCCTATGCCTTCCCCCAGGGCAGCGTTTCAGTGAGACTGAATTGAAAGTACAGCCCCTGTTGGGAAATTGCTGTAGAAATGAGAGTGGGTTTATACCACATCTGGACCAAAGATTTCCCATTTCCTTAGGGAAGTTACAGGGAGGCCTGCAAAGATCTGGATGGCTCAGGAGATGGCTAAATCAGATGTATTTGTGTGTCGGAGGGTGGGAGAACTGATATCTCTTGCATCTTTAACCTGATGGGTAGTGCCCTGTTTGCAACCAGCAACCCAAGAAAGATCTGTAAGGTAATGTGGTCTAGTGGCTAGGGCACTGGACTGTGAATCAAAAGGCCTCTGTTCTGGTGCTGCTACTGATCTGCTGTGTGATGCTAGGCAAATCACTTCCCGTCTCTGTGCCTCAGTTTCCCCATCTGTAAACTGGGGATAATAACTGACTTTCCTTTGTAAAGCAACTTGAGCTCTACAGATAAAAACCACAGTGCTAGATCTAAGTTTTGTTATTATTCTCTTCCTAGGTTTTATAAAGAAAAAGTAGCAAGATGAGGTGGGAAATGACCATATGCAGGTACATTTGCTGACTCAGGGACAGGCAGAGCTGAGCACCCAGGATTCCTCCCATCCTATAGTTTCCCTTGTGAAGCAGCAGTATGAAGCTAAGGTCAGTTGCTGGCACTATAAATTCGTTCCCAGTACACATGGCCTTGCTCATGGTGAAGCCTCCCCTGGGGGAGGCTAGCTCCCTGTTTCACCTCTTCCGCCCTCAGCCCCACCCACACTGCACCCCCGCCCTGCCCCAGGCCCCACCCCAGCTCAGCCCCCCCGCCTGTCGTTTGCCGCATCCCTCCTCACTCCCTCACCAGACCCCCCTGCCCACCATGAGACCCCTTTGCTTGCTGCTCACCTCCGCACCCCCTTGCCAGATTCCCCCCACCCGCAGCAAAACCCCTGCTGCTCATCTCCTCACCACCTCGCCTGCCGGCCTCCTCACTTCCCCGGCCTGCAGCAAGACCCCTGCACCAGCCTGCTGATTGCCTCCTCACCCCTGCACCTGACCGCCACTTGCCTCCTCACTCCCCTGCCAGATCCCCCCGCCCACAGCGAGACCCCCACACACCTGCCACTCGCCTCCTTGCCCCTGTGCCTCCCCACCACTCGCCTCCTCACTCCCCTGCCAGACCCCCCCGCCCTCAACGAGACCCCCACACGCCTGCCGCTCACCTCCTCGCCCCTGTGCCTGCCCACCACTTGCCTCCTCACTCCCCTGCCAGACCCCCCCGCCCACAGCGAGACCCCCACACGCCTGCCGCTCGCCTCCTCGCCCCTGTGCCTGCCTGCCACTCTCCTCCTCATTCCCCTGCCAGACACCCCCACCTGCAGTGAGATCCCCACACGCCTGCTGCTTGCCACCTCGCCCCTGTGCCTGCCCGCCACTCGCCTCCTCACTCCCCTGCCAGACACCCCCCCACACCCACAGTGAGATCCCCACGCCTGGTGCTGGCTCTCTGGGTCTCTCCTCACTCCCCTGCCTGCTGCTTGCCTCTTCACCTCACCACCCGCTGCTGGCTTGTCGCATCCCTCCTCATTTCCCCACCCCACAGAGGAGGGATGTGGCAAGTGGCGGGGACCTCAAGAGAGGAGTAGCTGTAGTGGAGGAAGACTTACCAGGCAGCAGCAGGCAGTGTGGGGGCCTTGGGGAAGGAGTGGAGCAGGGAGGGGAAGAGGCAGGGCCACCACACCTAGGTGTCCGGCGGCAGGTTGGCAGTGGCTGTGCCAGGGAAGACTTAGCCTTCCCTGGCCTGTTATACCCGCCACCCATGGATCTGCTAAACTGGCATTAATATTAATTGTGTCAATGGGAATTTTGAGAAGCATTACACTAGATATCGTTAGTTTGGTATTTTACTACCCATATTTCTCTGGTCTGAATCATGGACTGGACACAGCTTTGAAAATGCGCCAGGCTGACAATGAATACTTTTGTGACACTAATCCAAATAAATCCAGTGTCTACTACTGAAGAGGAATAAAAACTCTGGCACTCTTTTTAAGTACCGTCTGCTTTCCAAATTAGCTCCACTCTGTTGTCTTTTGCTGCAGAGAGATATATCTCCATTTGGGTGTAACAGAGCAAAGTGGTTCTCCATAAATAGGAACCAACGATTTGTAACTGGGGGACTCTGGGGAATGAGTTTTGTGTTACACATCTCTTTCTCTTTATAGGTAGCACAGCAGTAGCTGTGGGAGTTTTTATCTAGAAAGGGCTCTTGGAGGGGTTGAAAGTATGTATGTGGTAAGGAAGTCCTTAAGGAAGACTAGAAGCACTACAGCATAGGGTACTGAATTCCACAAAGACTGCAGCAGTAATTTATGGCAGTTTGGTCTTTTTCATTTCTGAAGCTGTGTACGCAGTTTAATAAGGAAGCAGAGATTCCAGTCCCTGGGTATATTTTTATTAAAACAGGAGGAGTTTAACTTTTAGTGGTAACAGAGACTGGTAATTGGACCAGATCACGAATATGGATACTTTGTTATCAATAAAAATCAAATCTTGCACTTGAAGAGAAAACAAATTACAATTAATTAATCAGTGGAAAACATTTCATTTGATCCAGGAAAAGCAGCTGGAACTATCAAATCTAGGTGGGCAAACAGGATAATCAAATCAATACCCACACTTTCTTATTGGCACAGAGCCACAAGCTACAAAGCAAACACACACGTGAATCCACTTCATTTCTATTAGCTGATTAGTTATATAATGAAGTTGAATTCAAACCTGAATGGGAGCCAATCATTCATGTCATCCGCTGCCTGGATCTATGTCTACACAAGAGGGATGAACCTTCCATGCTGTTATTTTACCCACATCTGGTACAGCTAATGTCATTTTGGGTACAAATTACACTCCTTCCAGCTGGGTTCCTGGTATCTACTTCTTGCCAATAGGAGGCTCAATTTCTCTCTGTCTTCTCCCACCTCCACCTTCCAGTTCTATCTTATGATGGCAAACCCCTTTCTTTGGCATCTGAAGAAGTGGGCTGTAGCCCACGAAAGCTTATACTCAAATAAATGTGTTAGTCTCTAAGGTGCCACAAGTACTCCTGTTCTTTTTGAGGATACAGACTAACATGGCTGCTACTCTGAAACCCTTTCTTTATGGCAAATAGAGCACTCTGTGAAATGCACCACGTAGGCAGGGGGGCAAGAAACCAGTAATAGCCCCAAAGCACCATTTTCCCACTAACCCAAGGTTAGAAGCACAAGAGATCAACCCAGCCCACTAATATAATCTTTAATCAGTGCCATTGTCAACAAGAATAGCTGTAAATGACTAGGGCCAGACATGCAGTTTAGTTAATGGGGTCTTAATTGAGATTGGAGTATAGTGCCCCAACACAGGGTCAGAGGTGGGGAAGAGTGGTTGTTTTTTTTCTGGGCTTGGGGGGGGAGGGTTTGGTAATTGTTTTTAGAGAACTTAGCACTTGTTAAAACTACCAGTTGGACAGCTGTGGACTCTTTATCTGCTGAAGAAGTCCGACAAAGGCTTCTCCAAGGCAGGCTTCCCTCCCCCAGCTCCCAAGTCCTTCTGCAAGCAAACATCACCCTTGTTCCAGAGGGAAGTTCAGTCTCTGGGATACAGTCCTTGGCCTCTCTAGTGAGATTCCCCAGCACTAACTGGCCCTTCTGTGGAGATTTTTGGCAGCTTGGGCACCTGTCCGCTGGGAACAGAATGCACCACCTCAGGTTCAAAACCTGTCAAAAATCCATCCGTTTGAAACTGGTCTTTAGTCAAAAACAACCTGAGCGAGGTTCACACAGCTAACCTGGAGATTAAAAAAAAGCAAAAAATCCCATCTCCTGTTTCTACCCACCCCGAGCTGCCCAGTCTCTAATGGGAGAGAGTAACTGTGGGTGAAGGAGAGTCCACTGACAAATTGAAATCTTTAGGGTTTTATTTTTCTACAGTAAACCAGGGCAAGCCCAGCTACTCCTAGATGCATTGAATAGGCTTATATTATTAGTATTATTCACATGCAAGAAACTCTGCCTCTCTGTGGTTAGAAATATAGATTCCGAAGATGGGCAGTAGCTCTCTTAAATGAAAAGGAACAGGATTAGTGGCTTTTCCAGCTAAAAAGCTGATGTCTCCAAGTACACTGATATCTGTGAGTGCCATCCACTTTTATGCCTCATGTGGTTGCTTGTTTTGGGACCCCACTAGTGAATGAAGAAAGATGCTCCTATGGCTAGGGAACTAGTATAGGATTTGTGAGAGCTAGATTCAAGTTCCTGTTTTGCCACACTTACCATGTGATCCTGGGCAAGCCACTTAGCCTCTTTGTGCCTCAGTTTCCCATCTGTCAATTGAGATGAAAGCACTGCCCTACATCACAGGATAAATGTTAAAGATTAGGAGGTGCCCCAATACTAAGCTATCCTGTTTGCCCACCTAGATTCGATAGTTCCAGCTACTTTTCCCTGATCAAATGAAATGTTTTCCACTGATTATTTAACCCTGGGCATTTCTCTAGGGTTAGATCTGTTATTCCCAACATTCTCTCCTGTAAACTGGAATAGCTTGTGCCACAAATGATTCTGTCTCTAACTGGTGACTTTTATGTCTCCAAAGTTACATGTGGATGCCAGAGTTCTCAGCTCTGTAACATAAGTATCTATTCTCTCTTCTGTTTCTTTGTTTCAGATAAAGAAATGGTAATTCTCTACAGTCTCATTCTATCTGGGGTCACAGTACTCATCAAACACCTTAGTTAGCTGCTCTAGTGTTTCAAGAATTAGTTCTGGCAACCGTGTTTTCTCCCCAGTGAGAAATTAAAGAAGCTTTACTTTTATTTTCTCATCTTCACCCCCCTTCATCAGCTCTGTAAACGGACTTAATTCTTGCTTTCATTTTTTCTCTGCTTGTGCAAGGTTTTTTGTCTGGAAATTCAGCACTTTTGGTGGTCTAAGTCCCTCTGTTTGCTCTTTTGCTAAGTGCTGCTTTGTTTGCCTGTTAATCACAGTATCTTCTTTGCTGTGGGTCTCGATACACTGACCTCTGCCACCATGTTGCATGTACCATATGCTGGGTAATAACATGAAAGGACTCCATGCCCATAATTTTAAACAGGTCTCTTAATAAAGAGCCAATTTACAAAGATGCTGCAACTGCAGCTAGCATTCCAGCCATGTGCACACAGACCAATGTTTTGGTACTTACTCCAAACTCCTGCAAACTGTGCTCCTCCCTCCATGTGCCATGCAGGTTGTTACACGGGGCAAACGTAGGATTGGGCTGTTCATCCTACCTTAAAGTTCTTGCTCAGTTTCTCTGCTGTTAACTTCTCCTGGCCCTATTGTAATCAATGGGAGTTTTGCCATTCACTTCAATAGGCCAAATTTCATCCTCTCTCTCTTCCTGTTGATCAAGACAGAACTCTATATGCTTTCCTATTTGGGATCAGTCAGCAACTAGGCAAGGAAACCCAGGGCCAGCTCCAGGCACCAGCTTGCCAAGCAGGTGCTTGGGGCGGCCACTCCGGAGAGGGGCGGCAGGTCCAGCTATTCGGCAGCAATTCGGCGGATGGTCCCTCACTCCCGCTCGGAGCGAAGGGCCTCCCGCCGAATTGCCGCCGCAGATCGCGATCACGATCGTGGCTTTTTTTTTTTTTTTGCGCCACTTGGGGCCGCAAAAACCCTGGAGCCGGCCCTGAGGAAACCTATTCCATTGGCTTAGTGGATAGAGATTGAAGTCACGATTTCCACCCCTAATTGTGCATGTCCATGACATGCCAACAGCTGTGACCTCTGAATCATTAAAATCTGACAAAGCATTTGTTCTTTGGAGAGGAAAGGATGAACTTTTATTCTGAGATAGAGACAGCTACCTGGTGGAGAACAAAAGACAGAATCACTCTCTAGTCCCTAAAGAAGCTTTCTGACCATCCTTGGTTACGAAGCTCTGAGTAAACTTGAAAGCTTGTCTCTCTCACCAACAGAAGTTGGTGCAATAAAAGATATTACTTCCTCACCTTGTCTCTCTACACTACATTAGGTACACACAGGGTATTGCTACATCTATTGAGATATACCTATCTTGTAGAGCTGGAAGGGACCTTGAAAGGTCATTGAGACCAGCCCCCTGCCTTCACTAGCAGGACCAAGTACTGATTTTTGCCCCAGATCCTTAAGTGGCCCCCTCAAGGATTGAATTTATAAGCCTGGGTTTAGCAGGCCAATGCTCAAACCACTGAGCTATCCCTCCCCCCTGTTTGTAGGCTGAGCATTTCAGGGGAGAGGCACATGACAATGCACACACACCCACCCACCCTCTCACTCACTCACTCCTGGCCAGATTTGTGTGTGTGAATCCGCGTAGTACTTCCTGCTTCAAAGGAGTCATCACGATGTTAGTGGCTGATGCAGCGCTGCCCTGACATGACAGCACACATTCAGCTACGCTGCAAAATGTATTCATTGTTACATAGAACACCCACTCAAATTAAAACACCGTTCAGGGGGCAAGTTCTCAGGGGGCTTCTGTTCATGAGTTCATGTGTTGCAGGCATGTGTGCACGTGTGCACACAGAGACACAGACACACACACTGCACACTCAGCCTAACTGGGCTCACGAGGAGGCATTTGCATGCACAGTTCCATATGCACATCCCAAATGAAAGGGATATGCCTGCACTTTGTGTGTGTTGAGGCGTACTGAATCTTTAGCACCAGCTCTTTAATCTAAATGGGCAAAAAAAAAAAAAAAAAGATAATTCCTGAGTGAAAGCAGGAAATTTGGACCAGATCCTCCAGTGCATTGAGGTTGCACTGCTGGTGTACTTTGGCCCCAGACCTGGGTAAAAAGCCCCGTGAGGCTCATCCCAGCCGGAGGATGGCCTTTCGGTGGAGTGCAGCCAGTGCAGGGATTTTGCATTGCATAGGCTTCTTGCTGCCAGTGCAGTGGCCAGGAGTTGTGTGGCTACTGAAAAGGGGAAGGGAGGTGTGGTATTAGACATGGTAATTACAGCAATCCTCAGACTACTCGAAGAGCACACATGGCAGAAGTACAGAGCAGCACCATGGATAGGGAGGGGCACAACTTGATGTTTTAACCCATCTTTAGACACCGTCTCCTGATGTGCTCTGTGCATACTGGGGGTATTTGAGCCTCTGACCCTTTATCTTCAAATCACTCACATCTGCCTACTTGGCAGCAAATTCTAAATACTAGCAAAAAGAACAGGAGTACTTGTGGCACCTTAGAGACTAACAAATTTATTAGAGCATAAGCTTTCATGGACTACAGCCCACGAAAGCTTATGCTCTAATAAATTTGTTAGTCTCTAAGGTGCCACAAGTACTCCTGTTCTTTTTGCTAGTATTTAGAATTTGCTGCCAAGTAGGCAGATGTGAGTGATTTGAAGATAAAGGGTCAGAGGCTCAAATACCCCCAGTATGCACAGAGCACATCAGGAGACGGTGTCTAAAGAT
>NC_048304.1:21554161-21578948 GCF_013100865.1 Trachemys scripta elegans
GAAAGCTTATGCTCTAATAAATTTGTTAGTCTCTAAGGTGCCACAAGTACTCCTGTTCTTTTTGCGGATACAGACTAACACGGCTGCTACTCTGAAACCTGTCATCTAAATACTAGGACAGTCCTTCTTCAGGCAAAAATGAGAGTGTTACTGACAAAGGGCAAGGTAAAAATGGAGTAAGAATCTCAGGATTTGGCCTATGGGAGGTTTAAAATCCCCTGGCATTGAACGATCCCCCTGGATTATTTAGCCACAGCGGGGCAAGGAAAGGATGGAAAAGTAGCCTCGTCTCTGAATTTCTTGGCTTTTCCTGCCTCCATTTAAACCCTCCCCGTTATTTATTTTCATATCAATTTTTGCAATTAATTATAAATGTTGTAATCAAGACCTCTTGCATTTTATATCCATTCCAATAACTGAGGTCATTGGTCATCTCTTTAGGAGGCTGAGACCTTTGACCTGCTATTAATATTGTTGCCAACGTTCTCCTGACGTCCCAAGGGACAACGTTGCAGCAGCCTGGCTCTCAGTAGCAACATTTCCTCACAATGCTGCATCTTCGCCATCACATGGTGCTGGAACGTCGCACCTCAATGCAGAAGGGTTGTGGCGCTGTGACCAGAGCATGCCCAATGGCATTTGCTGAATGAAAAATTCAGTGATGTCATGCAGAAAATCAAATTAGAGGGCTTTGTTGTGGTTAGGGCTCTCTGTGAGCTGAGGGGTAAAAACATTATTTATTTGTATCACAGCGGTGACCAGGCAGTGCCCCAGTCAGGAACAAGGCCCCGTGGTGCTAGGTGCTGTAACACATACATTCCCTCCCCAGAGATCTGACCATATGACTGACGTATAGGTGGAGGAAGGCCATGTGATGGGGGGCTGCCCTAACTGGTGGCTAGCTCCATACTCCCACTACATGCCAGTGCCTTAGGATAGTGGCCCCTTCTACAGACTACGGGGAGGCAGAAATCACTCCAACACCTTTATTAGTATCAATCCCCTTAATCAGCAAAGGGCACTTTTATTAGCACACATAGCCCAAGCACTCCCCAGCATCAGTCCCTCAGTCACTGATCAGGGCACCTCCTTTCCTTGAGCTCTGACTAATCTTCACATGAGGCGCAAGCTCACAGCCTCCACACAGACAGGCTCCTCCTTGGGCCTGTCCTCCTAGCCCTGTGCTCAGACTCTCAGCCGGCTGGGTCCCTGCAGAGGCAGCAACATGGGCCCCCTCCAGCACCCTGCACAGTTCCTTCTCAAAAGGCATACCTGGAGGAGCACGGGCAAATAAGGGTGGGATTTCCTGCCAGGTCCTAGCCAATCAGGACTCTGGAGTGTGGGGGAGAGTGGGCTCCAGTTGCACAGCAGAGGTAGCGGGTGGGAAGAAGGGTGTGACTATAATAGGAATACATGGTGACACAGGCCAGTTACCTGCCTCACTGCAGTTGGATCGGATTGGTTTTCATATCTGTGTCCAGCAGGCCACCTGTCTCATCGTTAATGTACTGTTGACACTACAGTAGAGGCGACTCTGGAGAAGGGATTTGACATAGGACCAGGTAGTGGCATTCAAGCATAAGGGGAGAGATGGAAGAAGATGCAAATGCAAATGCCAGAGGACAAACCTGTGCCAGAGGACAAAGGAGGCCGGCATGGTGATAATGTGGAGGAAGAACTGCAATAAGACCCCAAGCAAGTATTGTGGAGCTGAGTTTTGAAGGCCCTTGAAAGGATTTGTGTTGGGTGCAGTGGAGAACGGGGTCTCGAAGGGGTGACATGGTCAAAGCTACAGAGCAAGTAGATGATCTCATCAGCTGCATTTGGATTGGATCTGAGTGGAGAGGGATTTATTTATATATTCATGAAGCTTTGGCAAACCCACTCTAGCTGTGACTTGAGGGCTCTTGAATTCCCCTGTGTATTCATCTTGATAGGCAAAGGTCAGATTCATGAAAACCAGATGGCCCCACACCTGCAGGGTACTGGACTAGATGACCTCTCGAGGTCTCCTCCAGTTCTATGATTTTGGGAGGGGAGGTGATCATAACTATGAGCAACACTCTGCCCTTTAATCCCACTTTAAAAGAGCCACAGCACATTCATTAAAATCCAGTAATAGCTCTGAGCTGCTTGTACAAATTCAGGTCCAAACTTTCTCGAAGTCCAAAAGTGTTAGGATCCAGGGATTTGGTTTGGCCACTTACAAGGTCAGTGGGACCTGTGCTTTCCCAGCCTTTTGGGGAGTTCGCAAAAGGGCTTTTGCTAACTCAGATAAAGGCCTCAATAAGGGGGCCAGTTAGTACCAAATGAGCAACTCAGCATTTTGTTAGCACATTGAGATTGGTTTGGTTGAAACTTGGTAATAAGCTAGGTGCTGAAGAGGCAAATAAGTTAGTGCTGTCTTTTTTGCGTGTGTTTTCATACGGCACTTACCACAATAGGGTCCTGCTCCAGGATTGGGGTTTCTAAGCAATCAATCAACCAGCGATAGTACCTAAGGGCAGCCTAATCCATTAATGAATGGGGACTCCGTTCTTGTGCTTGTGTTTACTTACATAATCACCAACTTTCAACATGTGCTTTGACATATCTGAGGAATAAATATGCTTATGAAATTAATCATATAATATGTGTTTCACTTCAAAACATCTTTGACTGGGATTTTTCAGGCTGGGGAAAACCACAACGAATCTTTCTTTTAATGCAGTCAGAAATCAAGTGGTCACCTTCTCATTGCTATATGGGGCAGTGCCATGCAGGTGCTGAATGCTGTTTTGGAAGCCTGGCTAGCTACCTCTTATCTCCCATTCTCTCAGATTCATTGCACACAGCACCATTGCAGTTACCCCCCCTCCACACACACACACACACCTCCTAGCAGCAGGCCTGCCAGCCCCTGAGCCTGTGATTAAATGAACATGTGAGTCGGATATGTGATTATGCTCCTGTGCCCCTATTAAAATGTATTAGCAGCAACCGAGGGGCCTGAATGGAGACTGGCTTTTAGCAGGAATTTCTGATGAGGAAAAAGGCTCATGTCTCATTTGTCAAGCATGAGGCTAAGCCCATGTTGGTTAGTCGATGCAAAATTTAATTGGCAATAAAATAAATAATAATAATAGAGTCCAAACATCAGGGTTTCTTAGATGAAAAATGCTGCAGCGCATTCAGTGTCGATACATCCAGCTCCCAAGTAAAAACAAAAGTAAATATTTCAACACTTTGGGACTGACACCTGCTGAGTTTTAAATTCCAGAGTTTGCTTTGTACATAGATTAGATCCTCCAGAGCTATATTGGCCTCAGCAGACACTGGATCAGTCTTAGAATGCTTTCTTCTAAACAAAAAACTAACCCCCCATATTGTCCCTCATGTAGAGAGAGAGTTTAAAGGGTTTGAGAGTTCAAGGTCTCAGTCCTTATCTTCAGTGTGCTCTCGGCCTGGGCCTAGGGCATGGACAAGATTTCCTAAAGCTCCAGGATGTAGATTGAGTTCTACAAGTCTGTTCTTCTGGCACAATGGAACTTTGTACCATAAGGGTGAATCTCATCTGTGCAGGAGACAGAGCTTTCTATGGGGCTGGTCCTAGACTACGAAATGAACTCCCCCAGGAGCTAAGGACCATCACAAACCTCCCTGCCTTCTCTCCAAGTGCCAGGTGTGCTCCTTTGACGTGCCTTTTCTAACATGGACACAGAATCGAATGTACATATCTAAAAACAGTACCAAAACAACACAATCCACTGCACACATAATTCTCCTCCTGGCAGAGGATGCGAGAGAGAACAAACCACATATGACAGGTGGTAGTCAGATTGCTGAATGCACCACTGGAAGGTGCTCAGATACTCCAGTGATGAGGGCAGTAGAAGAACCCATATAGACTAGAACAGAATAGGTTCCTGCACAGTACTCAGAGGGGCAGGAGGCGAATTCCATAATGATGCTCAGGTGGCAGGAGTCCTAGCAGAGTGCTTGAAGCAAGCAAAAGTTCAAGGTCAAGCAAAGTTTGAAGACCAAAGAGAACATCAGGACTTAGTGGCCAAGTCCTAGGACAGTGCTCAGAGGGAGGACATGTAGACTGAGAGCTGGGGCAATGCTCTGAGATAGCCAATGCTCATATCTGAGCTGAATCCTGCCTTGATGCATAGGGATAGAAAGAGATTGAGGAGCCAACTCCTGGCATGGCCCTCAGAGGGGGCAGGAGCTCTCACAGCCCATCTCTAGTGACCATCTCCCCTCTTTTCTGAAGTGCTTCATGGAAATAGATTCAGTGATTTATCTACCATTACAAAGGATGTTCTGCCCTGCCTTAGCCCCACCCTGTAATGCAGTTTGTTATATAGCTTGTGAGGCAGCTATGCTGCTAGGTGTTTACTGATTTGTATTCATCAGACTCTTTATACCAGTCCAGATCAGTACCCTGAAAATGGGGAGAAGCCATTGACATAGCTATGGAGTAACCAAAAAATATGGTTTATAGCAGAAGTGGGCCTGGAATCAGGTCTGAATCCAAATGTTCTCAAAATCCAGAGTTTGGAGTTGTGGTCATGGCTCAGGCTTATGGTCTTGAGTCATGACATTCAGGGTTACATCAGAGTTAACCCAGAGTAACCTCAGTGACTTCAAACGAGTTCTTTCAAGTTTACACTGCTGTCACTGAGATGAGATTCTGGCTCCAGATCTGGCTCTGAATTTCCCCAGAGTCTGGATCTGGTGGCCTGCTCTGGACTCCAAAGACCAGCAGTAGGGCCCTAGATATGGCTGGCAGCTCAGTCACGAAGGCAAATTATAAAGCCCCAGCATCATTAACAATACCAGGATTTTCAAAGCCAATCCCGACCCCCACATTTCCCTGCTATTTCCCCTTTCTCCTTTCTGAAAACAAACAAACCCAAACCAGGGGTTGTCGCATGAATGCAAAGGAGGGAAAGAGAGAGAGACAGAGACAGAGCAAGTGAGTGAGCGCGCTTGTTGGAGAGAATCTCTTTCCTTTGGGCACTGAAGTGTTCCGACATCAAACCTTCTGTCCTCATTAAGAAGCTGTGTGTGTGCCATTGTGACATCTTTATTCACACACCCCAAGACTTCAAAGCCTTCAGGAGATTTCCTTGGTGGGTTTAACATAAAAATATCAGGAGATGAAACAGTGCAAAAGGCAGCCCGGTGCATTCTTGTTTTAATTAGACCTCCGGTGGAGGGGAATGAGGAGAGAATAGTTCAAATGATATGCACATTCAAGCACACACACACAACACACACACACACACACACTCTCTCGCTCTCTCTCTCTCTTACGGATTGCACTATCATACACAGAGCACACACAACCTGATCAGCTCTCACCTTTCTCACATGCGCAAGTTTCAGGACTGTGAAACAGACCGTGAATTTAGCAATATGATTTTTAGGCATATAAACAGACATGCACTAATGTCAGGAACAAGACATTGCTGCAGATGAACTGCATTTTACTGTTACACTTCAAGCTTTGTATTTATCTAACTAAAAAATGAAAAAGAAGCAAAAGTAAGAGAGTGAAAGAAAGAGACTAGTGAAGCGAGCCAGAGAGGTCTTGGAGATTTTGGATAGGAGAGAATAGAGCTGGACAAATGATTAGTAATGCATCATGTATTTAGATGATGTTTGCCTCTTTTCTGTTTGTGATTTTTCCATGAACAGATTACTTTTGTTGTTGTTTATTCATTGTTTAAAATTATTTTCCAGTTAATTTCCATTAATAACTCTCAGTCTGTAGCTTGTTCACAAGCAATTGGTGGTATATGAAGTTTGCAATTGAGCTGTTTTGATTGTGTGTGTAGGATGTGGTAGGTTTCTGGTCCCTGATTGGGTGACAATAACTCTTTAGAATCCAGTTGCTAGTGAAAATGCTCCAAATTACAAATGCAAAATGTAATACTTACTGTAAATGTTCTCTAATATTCACTTAACATTTTCTGTTTCTTTTAATATCCCTGCCAGTAAACTCATTTGCTAGAATGCTCGCGGGAGGCAAACACAAAGGATTGCATTGAAATGAATTTACTTATAATTTTGAGTGAATATTCACAGACATTTTGTCCTCAGTATTTAGCCAGCTTTATGACTGAGCCAATTTCTCCTTGCAAAGAGTAAACAATTAAAAAAACCTCTCTCTAAAAAGGTTCTTTTCTCCTCTTTATTTTGGTGACACATGGGGAAGCTTTTTTTGTAGGAGTTAGACCTGAGGCAACAACCCCAAATCTTACTTACCTTTGCATTTCATATATTGGAACCCAGATTCATTAGGGGCTTGCAGCCTGATCCAAAGGCCACTGAAGTCAACAGTGGCCCTGTCTCTAGGATCAGGACTACTGGTAGGTGGTTCAATCTATCTAGATATCTTAGGTAATGGATCAAAACAATGACAGACACAAGTGCAGAACAAATACGCAGGCTTGAGCTAAAGGAAACCAGGTGACAGAACAGACAAACACCAACCAAGATTGCAGACATCACGGTCCAGAAAGCAAATCAAAAGGCAGAAAGAAAAATGCCCGGCCTATGGGCAATGGTGCAAGGAGTGAGGGAGATAGAATCAATACATGTCACAGTGCTGCTGCCATCCCAGGAAGAGAAAAGCAGTGGTGCGGGCAGTGATGGAGGATGTAGAAATTTCCAGTAAAGAGGAGGATAGCTGCAATGTGACACTGCAGAAGAAGACTACCTACTCTCATAGAAGACATTCTACTCTCATATTTGCAACTATGCTATTCAACCAACAACTAGTTCTATTATAGCTGGAGTGCGGAGCCAGCTGCAATCCCCGTCACCTCAGTAAGCAGCAATATTAGACTGGAGAAATGTGACCAAGTGCTGGTGATGTACAATAAAATCATTCTGTGGCCAGTGGCCAGGCAAATGCAGGATGTCGGCTAAAAACCATGAAAGAAGAGACGTTCTTGCCTGGAGTTTACAGCATTTGACCTTCAGGAGTACCACTGACTGCTGGGCATCACTGTTTGCATACCTCCACTGGTCCCTTCTTCTCTGCTGTATTGAATGTAAGCTACATTTGATGTCTTCACTTTCAAGGCCCTTCGTGGCCTATCTCCACTTTGCCTATCATCTCATCTCTCATCTACTAGCACCATGTCAACTCCTGCCTCCAATTGGCTCATGGCACCAGCCTCCATCACCCACTTATCAGATGTTCAAACAAGCACCTTTGTGCTCTCTCCCACATTGCCCCTTATACCTGGGAGGCGCTCCCTGTAAAGCTCCACAAAATCCATCCCTTATCTTCCTCCTAAACCTCCTCAACGCTCCCCTTTCCTGGGAAGCCTACAACAAAATTGGCAATAGTAGAACTGATACCACTGCTGATCATGCTGCCCAATGTTGTCTCCTTATCTCTTTGTACTCCCCTCTTGGGTCTGTCTGTGTTCGTCTGTTGTCTTGTGCACTCTTTGGGGCAGGGGCTGCCTTTTGTTCTGTGTTTGTACAGCACCTAGCACAATGGCGTCCTGGTCCATGACTGGGGCTCCTGGGCGCTATGGTAATACAAATAAATAATAGTAATAAAAAGAGTAGATTATTTCAACGGCACCTGGAATTGGACAGTTCATCGATTTGCACATGCACTGACACCAGTATAAATCTGAATGAACTCCATCAGCTTCAGTGGGAATATTCTGGGTTTACACCAGTATAACTGAGCACAAGCTCAGGGCCATGCCTTAGATTTTGCATACAGCACTTTACACTTCTGTCAGCTCTAGTAAACTCTGTTTAAATCCCTTCCCCAGTCCCGCAGTGAGCTGTCTCAATGTCACTAAGAACTTTTCCGCAGCTTTCCCAAACTTTGCTGCAACCTCTGGCAGCCAGTTCAGGCTTCCTGCATTGCGGCATCATTCTCTTAATTCTAAGAATGGGCTGCTTACTTTAGCGTGTCTTTGCGTGGCCTTTATTGTCTCTGAGGATGAAATAGGCAATATCCCCCATCCTTCCTTCCCCAGCAAGCCAGGCTCCGGATGCCTGGCCCAGGGTTAATCGTAGGGTTAAACAAGTCATGAAAAATACTCTGGGAAAATGCAAAAGATTTCTCGCTTGGCTGAGCTGAGCAATCTTTCTCTTTTAACGCCAGTGTCATGGGGTAGCCAAACAGATCTTTCTCCCTTTTGTGCAGGAGCTTCTGCTGTAGCAGCGACTGCACAGGTCAGCTACAGAACGTGTCTCTCTTCCCCTGGAACTCCCTGACAGCTGCGGAGTACTACAGTTTGCTCCAGTCCTTTTGGAATGCTTGCTCTGTCTTCCTCCCACTCCAGCACTGGATCGAGGAGCAGCAAGTCACAGCTCACTTTGAACTCGCTGTGGGTCATCCGACATATCTCAGATGATGCATATTGTCAGGCAGCAAAGCAACGGACCAGGTTTCTTTCTGCACCAGGCTTGATCCTGCAAAATTTAGAAGCTGATTAGACAATCCACATCCCAAAAGCCTGAGAGGTCTTGGGCGACTTTCTGACTTGCCTGTGTCTTCCTCCTTCCATGTTAGTGGTGCTTCTTTATGCCTGTCTGGATTCCTTTGTATATAGAGATACCACAGTGATGGGCATGGTATAAAAACCTGGGTGCATAGAAGAACACATGCAACCCCTAGGGCCAGAATCACTGAAGCTGGCCCAGGAAGGTGCAAAATTACACCTCCATACACCAAGGTGACCCCCTGCATTCTGAGCAAGGGGAAGGAGTAATATGATAACAACCTTCCCTGGGAGGTAGGCAATTTACAAGTACAGCTGAGGGAATATACTGAGAGTGCACACCTCCCAGCACCCCCTCCTCCAACCATTCCCAGCCAGTGGACCAATAGAGGTCATCGTCTCTCTCTACCTCCCTCCCTGGTGGATTTCCCATCATAGAGGCCAATTTGCCTGGGGTTAGCCTAGTCCGCTGCTGAATCTGGCCATTGGACTGACTGTAGCCTTTTCATCTTCCTCTGTGGTCCATATCTCTTCTTCACTGATTTATCTTCATTGTCTGCACCCGGCCCATTCTCCTGCGCTGCACCTTCAAAGCTCTGCATAGCTCTGATCCCTGCTCCCCTCCTCTCTGTCCCAGCCTTCCTCCTGCAGAACTTGATGGCCCAGCCCCAGGGGAGGAGCAGGTGTAGTTAGTTCACCTTAGCCAGTTGGAATGGGAGGGTTTAATGTACTGTGAGGATGGATGTTCTGGGCATGGGAATGACTTCCCTGACTTTCACATCACACTCAAGCAGGTGTTGCTGAATGTCACCTCTGCCAGCAGTATCTTCCTGAGGTGCCCCTGGTTGCTTTGCAGCCAGGGAATATGATGTGTTAAGGTGGCACTCCATTACATGATATGGTGGCTGCATGTCATTTACACATTCTCGCTACCTCTTAAGGATCTGCCTGCTTAGGCAATCCATCAAATTAACCAGAAAGAGCAGCCATGCTGAATGCTCTGGCTCCCGGGTCAACGTCACACACACCTCTTGACACTTATTAGGGTTTCAAAATATGCCAGAACAAACCACTTGTGTTTGGAAGTTCAGGCTGAGTCCCCCTGTGCGGGCAACCAGCATTCAGCACTCGGCCATTTATCAGCAGGTAATGTAGGGAAGGTGTGGGTGGGGAGGCTTGCAGAGGCAGCGTGCTCAAGAAGAGGAAGGAAGGAGGAGAAGGCCCTGTCCCTGGCTCATGACTACGTTCGACCAATATCAACAAGCCCTTTTGGAAGGGTGGGTCAGCTCAGCATGGAGACTAAGCAAAATGATTAAAAAAAAGGTGGGTTAATCCCTCCAAAAGAGAAAATAGTCACTATTAAAGTTCTGATTTAAATCCCTTGTTGTGCTGGGCTAGAGCAGGGGTCTGATATCAAGACATCAGTGTGTTTAAAAAGACAGCTCATATCTGCTGTGTATGGAGGTGAGTTCATGGTGTATAACAATCCATATCAGCCACGGGGCAGTACCTGAGCACGCTGGAGTCAGGTCTTATTACAGAGGCTATAACCCACTTCTATGCTACTGAGCAGTTTATTCCCCAAATTGAGCTCTCATTACATTGCCATCTAATTTGGTTGAGTTTATCCTAGAGGTGGTTTTTAATTAACTTATACCACTCATTCTTTTTTTCAAATGGAATAGTGGCATGTTCACTTCCTGTCCCAAATTGTTGTATAATGTTGTTACACACTGCTAAGCAGCTATCATATTCCGCCCCAGAGGTGGCTGTATGTCATTGGTGGGTGAAATGATTCTTGTGTATTTAGTTTATAAAATTCCTTGGGATCTTTCAGGATAAAAGCCACTAGAGAAATGTAAGGTATTAGTAGCAGCGCGCGCACACACACACACGTATATATATTTTCCCATTTCATATGCCCAGACAGAACATCCCCTTTTCTGATGAAGAAGCCTAGATCTTTGGACCAGTAACATCCATGAAGAGGAGAATCTTCTGAACATGTGTATAGAAAATGCAATAGAAATTAACACAGTGGGAATGTTATTGTTGTGAGCTGGATAAGCTATTGTGATTGTGTGTAAGACCAAGGAGACCACAGAAAATCCACCAGCAGGAAGCACTCCTCATATTGATGCATGCAGCAGTCACCTTTGTGAATATTTGTCGTATTAACCCCTATGATCAGAGAAAACGAACTGATGTGGCTTGGAAATACATTATGTAGGATTAAATAATACAGTGTACACACACATAAACAAGCAAGAAGCTGAGTTTTAATACAGTGTATTATTATTGACATGATGGACCTTAATGGCTGTAATGTCAATGGGCACTCTAGGACCTTTACTCATGGATTATTAAAGTATTAGACCACAGCTGTTATGGGCTATTGTGTCAAGAGCAATTTTAGTAGATGTCTATAGTATGTGGACAGAATAAATACATCATTTAATCAGGGTTCTGATTTGTGTGAATTGTGCACCCTAGAAATCCTTTACCATTCTGTAATACCATCTCTTAGCAGGTACTGTCTTATAGCAACATTGTGAAGGCCAGGTAAGAGCAAGATAGAGATTGGAGAGAGACCCTGTCAGTTCTTCAGAGGAAGGCGGGGATCCACCATAATGTACACAGCCAGTTGCGCAATACTGCCCCGTGATATGGGGACACCAGCTGCTGCTCACTTGATACCCTGAAACTTGAAGATTAATAGCCTCGTTTAGTTAGTTAGTTAGTTTGCACTGGCTAGGATAAAATAAATAAACTGCAGGTGCAACTTTTAGTCCTGTAAATGTGTGCTCCTTTCCTAACTTTATTTGCTTTGCACAGTTCACTCCATGGGACTTCAGTGGAGCATAAGGTCTCATGTTGACCCTCTGCGCTGGAATGAATTTCCTACTAAGGTCTTAATCCTGAGTGGTGCTGAGGATCTCTGTGTGATTAATTCCAGGTGAAGAAAATGCATATATTCGCCATATCTCTGCTGCATGTTTGGTAAGATATATTGGTCAGATCCCACGGGTGAAATATAGGGGTCATAATAAACCTGCTAGGACACTTGGAGTGTAAGAGTTGCTGCGGGTCAGAAGTGAGATGCACTGGAAGAGCTCGGTGTGGAATCAGGACGGGAACAGCAGGTAGTGCAGCCAGTCAGGAGTGAGGTGCACTTGTAAAACTTTGTTGTCCTCCCTGAGGTCAGCCCTGTTTGATCCTTGATTTTCCTAGGCACTAAACTCAGATTCTAGGGAAGGAAAAGAAATCCCCTGATTTTCCTGACAATACTGAATAGAGTTAGACTTTTCATCATGTCATATCTGGGCCACGGAAAGGCCCCTGCTTTTATTGTGTGACGACATGGAAATTACCGAGTAATTATAGGATTATGCAGTACCCGGTAAATTAAATGTTACCTCTTTACCTTTTATAGAACAAAAAATAACCATGTAATTTCCTAGTGAATTAAGCTGTTAAGGTCTCATGGTAATTATACTTGGAGTCAAAAGCTCGGAGTTCTTCTGGTAGTTACAAGTAAGGAATTATCTTTCATTTTTAAACATATGTTGCAGACGGATCCCAAGCCCTGCATTTCCATTTTAATAACACTATGCCATGCCCAAATGAAAGCAAGCATATGTTTCCTATCGATGTGTCCAAATATAGTGCACATGTTATGTAAAATAGATTGGACATATGCAAAACTGACCCAGCTTTGTACCAGAAAAAATTATATGGAATGACACAAAATAGAAATAGAGCTAAAATATTATCAGTTGGATCATAATGTTTAAAATCATGCCTAGTTTCATAGCATGATGGCTAGTTTTCACAGCAATCAAGTCAGCGCGGGCCAGTTTTTTTTATATCTTATATCAATATCTTTGAATATAGACAGTGGAACTGGCTGGTAAGATGCTTTGAATATAGCCCAGCTGTTTACAAGGAAGTCTAATGAAAGCCCTGAATCCTTTCTGTGTGTAAGTGCATCTCCCTGTATGTTGCCCACAGGTAGAGAACAATTTTGTGTGGGCTGGAGTGTGAGGAGAGTATCATATAAACAAACAGAATAGTGAAATAAGCTGTTAAAGGTTATTTAACAAGGTTAAACCCTGGCCGTGTCAATGGGAGTTTTGCCATTGATTTGAATGGGGCCTGGATTTCACCCTTCTCCCCATATCTTGGGCCTTCTGTTAGAATTCTCAACAATGTTGGGCAAAGACTCAGCTCTTCTTCAGAGGTGGCTTGGGATGTTCCGTTTCGAATGTCTGCAGGAAGGATATGAGTGAGAAAACCGAGCTGCTACAGGGCTATTTATTGATCCCAGCTCAGAATAACCCCGTTCAAGGCCGAATGCAGAGCTTGTACAACCTCGCTCGGCACTGGGGGAATGACAGCCATCCAGCACAAGGGAGCCCATATGTGTCTGATGTATACCGAAGAAACAGGGAAATGTGGTTTTCAGGCTTAAAATACATCCTTTGATAGCAGACTTGAACAAGTAGGCAGCTTGAATAAGACACAGGAGCCCACCAAAATTCACAGCACTCTAGCTATTCCCAGATAGCTTGTCCAGTACTTTTCAGGCTACCTAGCTAGCCTTGCTAGGGTAGACTTGTTTTAGGGCTGAAAGGCAGGAACTGATCCCAACTCTGTCACTGACTGTTATTTAGGCCGTGATTAAACTGAAACAGATGGGGCAGCTCTCCTGGACCCAAACAAATGAGGAAGGAAGATGTGGGGGAGCTTATTTTATATACCAGTATTAGTGGCCTGATTTGTAGAGGTATTGAGAACCTGCAACTCCTTTTGATTTCTAGTGTTGTTCTGTGAGCTGGTCAAAAAAAAAAAAAAAAAAAAAAAAGCCTCTTGTATTAAAAAATGTTAGTGCATTTTTCAACATTTCCTGCGCAACTCTTTTGGCTTTGTTTTCATTTGTTTGTTTTTGACAAACAAATGAAATGAAATAAAATAAAATAAAACAGGCTTTTGAAAAACATTGTCAATAAAAGTTTTGGTAAAATGAAAACTGAACATTTTTATCTCAAACCAAAAAAAAGTTACTAAATTCTTTTCCATTTCCAGTTTTTTATCAACAAAATGGAAAATTTCAACCAGAATCCAAAAGCCATTTTTCACCAAAAAATGTTTTGATGAAAAATGTTGACCCGTGCAGTTGCTCAGAACCACTGATAACCAGGCATGTATTTAGGTGCCTAAATATGTTTTTAAGTCCCTAACATGTTTGAAAAAATAAAATGACCTCAATACCTCTGCCTCGGTCAGACAGGGATAGTGCAACATTCTCAACTGCAGTACTTCACAGCGGTGCTGTGTGCATTAATTAGCTAATTTTATAACTTGCTTTTAAATATGTAACATGCTATATAAGTGCTAAGTATGATTATCGCAGCATTACTGCAGACTCCTTCCTGAAAAAAAAAAAGATACAGAACGACTGTCAGGGTTTTTAATGAAGTTTAACACTAATGTTTTAAATGTTAACATTTGAGTCTGCATTTTTTAGCACAGATTGAAAAATTTCACCTACAAGTCATAGCAAATCCAAGCCGTAATTGCTGCGGGTACAAATCTGCATTGAAATAATTATCCTCTGATCTTTTTATTTTGAGTTTTTCTTATTTTAGTTTAATATTAGCTGGCAGCTCTCAGACAGCCGGTGTGTTTTTTAGCATACCAGCACTTTGAATCCTGTGCTAATATTGCACACTTCCATTGCACGCTGAAACCACTAACAGGCACTTATTTAAAGGAGATTGCTGTATCCCGCAGTTAAGTATGTAGCAGTTGCTATCGATATGTTGTGGCATTTTGGTGCAAATGAGCTGTTTTATATAACTTTTCCAGGCTTTTTCACAATCTGCCTGTCACTCTTAAAGCTCCATATTTGCCTTTTGACAAATATTAATAGCCACTCTTCGGCGTTTGATCTAAGAGTTAAAAAAAACACTCTCTATCTCATCCCTAGTCTCTTGCATATCATCCCTGCAGCCTGACATAGATTATTGCTAGTATTGTGCTTGCCTGGTCTCTTTCCCTTAATAGCCTTACATCTCATTCCAAGAGAGATGAAAGAGTGAGAAGTACCAAAGGGCTTACATTCAATTAATGGGGAAAAGGGGCGGGCCTTCAAAGTGCTCAACGGCAACTCTGATTGCAGCAGGCTGCTGAATGCATATCCTGTATCAGCGCTGTCAGGATGTGTAAAACCAACCCTTTCACCCCCACGCTTAAACTGAACAGGGCCTTAAGCACAGCCTTAAAGGTGGCCTACGAACAGGGTGATCATATTTCCCAAAGCGAAAACGGGACACCGCCACCCCCCTACCCCCCCGAGTCACTGGAACCTTGTCAGCCCCCTGCATCCTGGAATGCTGCCTCTCCCCATCCCCAGTACAGGGCTGGCATCTCCTCTCACTGCCCCCCCCCACGTTCCTCCACACTGCACCCCACTTTTTTGACAAAAGTTGGCATTTGTCCCGTTTGCTCTTGCCAACTGATCAAATTGGCAAGAGCAAATGGGACAAATGCCCACTTTTGCAAAAAAAAAAAAGTTGAGACGGATGGGACAGGGCTTAAAAAAGGGACTGTCCCAGCCAAAACAGGACATATGGTAACCCTTACCTACAAAAGAAAATTGGGTTTACGGTCTTTTCTACTGCTTTATGGATGAAGAAAACCTGAGTATTCCACATAGGACCATAGAATATTTTTTTCTCCTGCTTGTTTTTCACCTTAGAAATATCAGGAGTATCAAGTCTTATCTTCCCTAGTTTTGCTGGAGATCTCCCTGGAGGACCAGAGATCTGGATCAGGAAATCTCTCTCAACCTTTGGTCTAAGCATTGAGGAAGTTCAATTTTGAACAAAGAGAGCTTTCCTTCTCACTTTTTATTCAGGTCTTTGGTTTAAAGAGGCATTATCCACAACAAACAGTGAGCCGAAGGATTTTTTAAACAGCCTGTTTAAGCCAACTGGTTTAGAAGGAAACTTTCCTTAGAGGTAGGTTATTCTATAATTGTTCACTGGGGGAGAAGGGGAAGGGCCGGAGGGGGTGAATTTGGTACTAGCCACTGTTATACACAATGCTGAACCGGAAGGACAGTGGTGTGGTTCAGTATGGCAATTTTTGTGTTATGATTTCTTTGGTCCACACTGTTTTATGGAGAATGGCTATTTGCAAAACTTAGCCCTGTATCGGGATTTGAAATTCGAACACTTCTAAAGTGTGGGGCAGGTTTGGGCCCAGATGTCATATGATACATATTAAATATGTCACCGTAACATACAAAATGCTGGGAAAAGATGGCCTCTTCAGTGTACCAGGAGTTAAGCTCCAACAAAGAGTGAGTACGTACTTCGGTTCGGTTCAGGTTTTGTTTTGTATTTAAGAGTTTGATATAGGATAGATCCATTCTGGAATTAGACTGAATTCTCTCGAGTGATGCTCAGAGCTGACCTTGCATCGGGACTGTTTGGACTTATGGCTATCCAGGTGTGTTTGTTTATTGGGCTGCTTTGCATTTACCTTAATTTGCTTTTAATATAAACCTTGGAGAACAGAAAGTTCTTGCCTGAGACCAAAACCACCTGCTCCCTGGATTCTATCACTGCTTCATGCCAATAATATCCTCCACTACTTTAACCTTTTAAAATTCTCTGCATTACTATTGGATTTGGCCACTCCACTTGTTTCTCACAGGTTAACAATGCTGTAAAGAGCCTGGCTGGTCAGTGTAATCAGAAAACACTGAAAAGGTCAAGGCATGTTGAGGACTACAGAGGCTCCCCTCTAATTTAGTGTAGTCTGTGACCTTCACTTACCCCTTACTTTAAATTATTGCAAATTAACTCAGGCAGCATAACGGGGGCTTTAGCAATCTAAATGAATTGAAAGAGGAAACTATATCAAAGAGCTTTCCATCAATGTCAAGCAGCGCTATCCAGCATAGCGTACACCAAATATGCACACAGACAGAACTGTCTTCTTAGCCAGCTGGACTATAGCCTTCAGCATTCAAATAAAGCCCCATTAACTTCCCCGATGCTGAGCGACGTTCTCTACACATTCATATGTTGGTACCGTATCACATCATCTTCTCGGAGAAATGCTCACCACGGCACATCTGGCACTCTAGGCCAGAGATTTTTCTTCCTGGCGCAGGCCCGGGGCCTGCATGGTTTATGTGTATGGAGTACAAGTGAGGAATTAGACATAATAAACCCAGGGAATCACAATATAGCAACCTGCCCTTGCCCCCACTGAAGTGAATGGCAAAGCTTCCATTGACTTCAATGATCCAGCATCAAGCACTATTTGCTCATGGTGACAAAACTGTCCACCACCAAATGTCAGTGATTAAATGTCTGATAAAGTAGCGGATAATAAGAGCTGCACAACAAAATGCCCTGTGACACACACGTGCTCGTGCTCTCTCTCTCTTAACCCTTTCCATACTGTGACCCCATGTTACAGTGGAATAAATTTTCAGGATCCTCACCTCTCTCTTATCTAGCCATAAAGAAAAGGAGGGTGAACGCAACCTCAGGCTGAGCACTCATAATCTAGGTTCTTATGCAAAGCCCATTACCAGGTTTTGAGCCAGCCAATGTGTCCAAGAGCTACAGTAAGAGTCAGGTGACACGGTTCCCCTTGACGCACGCCTTTCTAATCCAGCTGAAATCACAAGTGTTAATTAGCAAACCAATTACTGCAGCAAGAGGAGAATGTGTGAGACTTGGATGTGCATGGCATTGGCATCAGTTCTTGCTGCGTCCATGAAACGGGCAGCAGTTTATGTTAAGGTGGCTGTTTTCTTCTGGGTACACATTTAGCTGGCGCTTTTTATTCCATGCTGGCAAAAATGGAAAGGGAGCCGTTGCTGAGGGGAAAAGGTACGTTCCCCCCCCACCCCCAAATGTAAAGCTACTTCCTGGTAATAGCAATCCAAAGAAAGCGAGAAATTCCAAGCAAACACCCACCAACATTCACTCCTAGCAACTCCACTGAGAGCCCAACTTTTTGCCAGCTTCACTGATGCTAGGGATGTTTCGCAGCAGCTGCGTCCTGCCATAAGCTCAAACGTTGTTAAATACCTTGGTCCAAGAAGGGAAGCTCAGTGTGATTAGTTGGCCGATAGTATATGCTACTCAGTGAATTCCCATGGAGATGGCCTGATTTCCATAGCAACGGAATTCACCCTCTTACCTTTCCCTTAAACAGGCATAAGTGCAATGATTAAAAATACACTCTGGTGTTCTGTAGTCGTGGCCCAGAGCACTGTAGTGACACCATCACGGACTGTAATAGTCTGGGCTATTACTGGAGCTCCTGGAGTATCCGGAATATTTTTATTCGTGTGGACTCCTGCCTTCCTTTTCTTCTCATTCCTTAACTTTTTATAGGGCTTCCTGTAGCAAGGAGTGAGTATTGACTGAGAAAGCTATTGTTGGAAAGGTGGGTTTGATACTTCACTCAGAACTTATTTAGATTATGGCAGTACCCAAAATGCACATGGTGCTTTCCAGGACACAGAGGTAGACACAGTCTCTGTCCTGAAGAGGATACAAAAACTGATGAAGACTTGGGGGAAGGGATGCAACATCACAGGCCCCAACTTTTGAAAGTTCCTGAGGGTGCTCGACACCCGGCTCTGCCCCAGACCCCGTCCCCACTCCACCTATGCCCCGCCTCTTCCCACCCAGTCCCACCACCTCCACCGAGCACTCCGTGTCCTTGCTCCTCCTCCTTTCCCCCCAGAGCCTCCTGCATGCCGCGGAACCGCTGGTCATCGTGGACGGGCAGCACAGGGAGGGAAGGGGGGGTGCTGATCTGCGGGGTCCACCAGTGGGCAGGAGGCTCGGGGAGAAGGAGCTGATGGGGGCCTGCCGGTGGGTGCTCAGCACCCACCATTTTTTCCCCGTGGGTGCTCCAGCTCCAGAGCACCCAGGAAGTCAGCGCCTATGTGCAACATACAAGCAAAGAGATCAGGATGGTGACAGGCACAAGTTTGTTGTGGGGGTTTTTTGGTTGTTTTTAGTGTTATCAACAAACAAACAAAAGTTCCCTCTTCCCCTTTCTGTCCTCTCTTCACACAGCAGTTCCCAGGTTCACTTCCACTGTCCTTACCCCCTCCCTCATTCGGTCCCTCTCTCACTCTTTTTTTCATCCCCCTTCTTCCACATAAATGAGCATAAGGGCTAAATAAACGAATCTATACATGGATGACTTCGTCAGGAAGTTTCTTCTAGGCATCATGGAAGAAGTGGGTCTTAGAGAGGGAGTTAAACAAGACAGTAGAGACTTTGTGGATCTGCTCAATATGCATACAGGACAGGATGGCCTGGAGGGAAGCACCCAGATGGTAATAAGATCACATGTCAATCTGATGTCTGGTGGAAGGGGGTTCCACAGTCATTATGGGCCAGCCACTGAGACGGCCCGGTTTCCCACTCCTGCAAGTTATTTTCTTGGCACTCGTGACTCCACAGTGCTTGATAATCACATTTGTCATGGCAGGAGAAAGAGACAGCATCTGAGATAACCTGGACCCTCTCCAGTGAGGTACTGGTAGGGCACAATCAATAACTTAAAGAGGATCTGGAAGGGAATAAAGAGCCAGTGCACAGTGCAAAACACATAGGATAATGTGCAGACTGCGTTGCTTAGAAGACTGGTGGCACATGTAGGCCATCAGAAAGTTTTGCATGGCACCCTGTATAGGTACAGGGCTTTCCAGTAGCAGAGGCTAACGGTGATGAAGGTGAGCACCACTATGGCTAGGTCAACATCCAACCAGAAGTGGCACAGTTTCCCATCTGGCAGAAGATGGTGAAAGGTGTTTCTGGCTATAGAGGCCATTGGGGGATCCAGGAACAAAGAAGAATCCTGAAAGAACCAAGAATTGATGCACTGGGCTGATCAGGGAGCAGGCACTCACCGTCAAGGATGCAGTGCTGGGAAAGTGATGTCTGTAAAACTTTGTAGACACACGTGCAAATGGAATCTAACACACTTTCAGATATAGCTGTGCTGAGTGTCCAGCTGCTCCTTCGTGTTCACAGCTGCCCACTGTGGGTGGGTGCAACCTAGGCACCTCTCCTGGAGAATGCTGTCCCTAATTCCATATGATTATTAGCATTCATCAAGCTACAACAGCTGGCTCATATGCAGGATCTGCCATGAGGCGCTTACAGCACTTGGAGATTTATTGAAATCTGCTGTGTTTAAAATATCAGGTGTTATGTCCCAGATTTAAATCATCATAAAAACCGGCCAATTTCCTGTAATCTTTGCAATATATTTTACATCCTGTCCAATAGTTTTGAAATCTAAACACAAGGCATCACCTGCAACTCAAACCCTGGGTTGGCAAATCTCCTGTATCACATCCGCCCCCATCCCCAGTACCAGAGCTACCCATTTCCACATGGCCCCATCTCCCTTCTGCACCTCTCTTCCCCTTCCGGCCACCACACGTCTTCCACCCACCCCATCCAAGGATTTCATTTTGCACTCGACAGACATAATCATTCCTTTCTCCTTTCCCCCTTCGTGCTGAAAACCAGGGAGGAAAGCATAGCAAATTGAAATAAATGAGAGCGGAGGAAGAAAAGGAGAGGAGGGGAGGGAGCAGGAGAGGGCTCCCAGACCTCGTCAGTTTAGCAGCCTCAGGGGGCAGGGGGAGAAGGGGAGGCAGGCTGGTGATAATCAGACCAACACTGGAGCAGAGCGTGCTTCTTGGCAGAGAGTGTCAGGGAGCTTTATTGCCCGTGACCTTCAGAGCACTTAGTGCTGATGAGAGACCGGTGAGGAATGCTCAAATTATCATATTATGGTTGTCACAGGGGATGGAACAGTGTGTTTGTGCGAGGGGGAGAGGGCCTGAAGGAGGGGCAGAAAGGAGGGGCAAGCACCCAACTTTGCCAACAGCAAAGGATGCAGCACACAAAAGTGAATCTGTTCCCTCTCCCCCACGATGAATCAGGACAGGAGCATGTCAGATGCAGCCACCGTCCAGGGGCAGGTGGACTCATGTGCCTTGTATTTATTCATCCCAGATGGGGAAGACTGGCTTAGTTGTGCACTTGACAACCTTGTGAAAAATGGCAGCCCTGGAACCTGATGTCCTGCATTCATCTCCAGGATGTGGGCACCGGGGTGGGCGGTGGCAAAGGCAGCTCCCCTCAGCTGCCTCATGGGCCCCATGCAACTGCATGTGTTTTCATGAGCCTAAAACAGACTCTAATTCGGGGGCGGGGGAGGTCAGTCTGGGCGACCCAGATGTTTCCTGTGGCCCTGCTATCTGTGTATCCACATACCATTTCTTCCCCCTCTTCTTTGGTCCTCCGCTGCGTTGTCAAGAATCAGTGGGAGCTGGCTGGGATTTGTGTATTTCTGATCCTAAAGGACCAGATGCTACCGGAGCCTCCTTTTGATTACTTCCCTGTTTGCCTCAGTGCCATTGACTGTGTGTGCCAGGCCAGCCTCGTTTTGGGCTCAGTGCCAGCTGGTGAGCCGGTCACTGCAGACCATCAGGAGGAGCTCACAACACTGCGCTTTGCTGTCCGGTTGTTTCGGTTTTGGATTTCTCCGAAATAGAAAGGCAGGTGTTTGTAAAATTGACAAAAAATAAACCCTCCAACGGCGTCCCCAGCTCAGGGAATAGGCTGTAGCTTTAACCCACTGCCTGTGCTGGAAAGGGGCATGGAGAGAATGTGCTGGCTGACTCCGTGCAAATTCTTGATGGTGGCTTTCAGGGATGCATGGCAATGTGGCAGCTCCACCACCCTGAGACAGGGGGCGAGCTCTGAGCTGGCTGGTGCAAGACTATGGAAGAAGCCATGTCTCCATCTCACACTTCTCTGCCCCTTTTGGAGAAGCTAGTGATCATTGCTTGCACTCCCCAGCCACGGGGCATGTGGCCCTTGAACAGTGGCATGATGGCTCTGTGTGTGTGTGTGTGTGTGTGTGTGTGTGTGTGTGTAAGTATCAGTCTTTTGCACTCTCTCCCCCTCCCTTATGCACCTGTCCCCCCAGCCAGCCCTGATCTAGCCCTTAATGAGGATGTTTGGAGGTCTGTCAGTCTCTAGCTCTCTGAATGTCTGCAATGTCTCTTTAAAGGAAGTGTCTGTAATAAAAATTTACCTCCAGGTTTAGGAAGACAATTATTGCACGTTAATTAAATATGAAATGACACTTAAGAGCATATCCATTGCCTTAACAGCGACTGTCTGTAATAATAATAACACTTAGCACTTACACAGCTCTCTCCATCTACACAGCACGTCACAAACATTAACTAATTAATCCTTGCAACCTCCCTATGAAGCAGAGAGGAGACCACTGGGATGTGTCGGGAGAGTAAGTCTCCTTCGCCACTTCTTACTATCCCATTGAGGCTGCCTTTCACGCAGCTGCAGCTCTAATGCACTCACTCTCCCCGTCACGTTGACCCTAGTTTTGTCATGTGGCTGTACCACTGCTGTAAGGCAGGTAAGCCCTAGGGTGAAAGGGAAATGACGTGACTTGCCCATCACCAATGAGGGTGTCAGGGATAGAATTAGAACTCAGGGCTCCCTGACTCTTAGGTCAGTGCTCTGTCCTCTAGACCATGTTTCTTGCATTGTCCCCCTTGTTAGCATGCAGTACCTGGAACTGACTACTGACTTGTGTGGAGAAAGGCGCCAGCTGCAGAGCTTGAATGCAGACAGTGAAATGTGAGGGCATTTGGACCTGGGATTCCAGGACGGCCCATTAAAAGGGTCAGTCACAAGGTTCTGAATCCATACGGCCCAGAAATGTGAGGGTCCAGCTCTGTAATGTATATAGTTATTATATCTTATGTTAAGTATGAAACTTTAAAACAAGGCCTGAGTGCACCCCAAGTCCTTTTATGCTGCCATCTGCCAGCTAGAAGGTTGCTCTGAGTCCAGCCTCTTCACCTGACTTTGAATGTGATTCTGACCTTATAACCCAGCGTCCCCCTACTGTGTTGCCCTTTAACCGTGTCATAGCCTCTGCCATGGGCAATGGGCCCAGAAGAGCTGCAAAATCGCAGCTGCCATTTTGGATTCCCTCCTCTCCTTGACTTTGTCCACATAGGTTGTGTTGTTGGGATACTCAGATTTTTTGAGTCCAGACCTGTTAGAGATTGAGAGGTGGATCACCTCTGAGATTTCCTGATGTTATGAGGGGTTTGGATCTAGAGGTCTGGCTTGGGGCCCATCTTTAGCTTACCTAAGACAACTGCAGCACAAGTACCACTAATGTGATCGTTCCACACACTGCCCCGATTAATGAATCTCCACATTGGCATGAAGGGGTAAGAGGGAAGTTCAGTCTTCTGTTCTGTTGGTAAATTGTCTATTGCTTGACCACACTTTGGTCTGTTATAAAATATACTCAAGAGACCAAAAACAGTCTGGTTTATAGCTGTAAGCCAATAATAATATACAAGAAAAATGCCCTATACAATACCAGTCTCTGGGAAGCCTCCTTGTTCAGCAAAGTTACATTTGCCTGCCGCAGAAGGTGTGCTCCCAAAGTCACACATTTCAGCGAGTATTATTTATATGACGATTTTACAAGTTTTGCATCTCTTTATACATCACTAAAATCCTACCCAACAGCTTGTCCCAGTTTCCTGACTTATTGTTCTGTTCCTTCCTCATGGGTTGGATACTAGCATTCTAAGTACTGAGCCGTGAAGGTACTTCCCTAGCTTGTAATAAGACATAGAATGGAATATATTTTGATTTTGATGAGTTTCTTATGTGCAAATCCAAGGTGTTGTGGGATACTTAGCATAAGTGAACAGAGTTATAGTTAAGGTGTCAGCCAGTTTCGGCTATACAACTGATACAATATTGGTGCTGAAAGCGCTTTGTGCTGAATGTGTACTAATATATATGGTGCAGATAATACACGTTATTAATATGATTGATAGATATGCTAGCCCACATATGTTGGTCAATAATTCTATTCCATTCTATTCTATGTTGTACTCATCACCTTGGCTTCTGGGCTGCCTGAGACCATTCCTCTATTGCCTCTCTGCTGGGACAGCCAATGAAGGAGGGAAAGGAAGGCTTATTAGAGGCTGAAATCCAAAATGGTGGTGGAAGCTGCTCCATGAGGCTGTCACTGTGATGCAAGGCCCTGAGTGAGCTGCCACTAACGGAAGGGACGCATACCCAAGGTTGAGCTGCCGTAAAGCATTGCGGCCAAAACCGGTCAGAGCAAACTCCTCTCTTGTCGAACACCTGCCCTGTATCTGCCTCCCCCACCTGTTGTGGCAGCACGGACTGCCTGGGAATTCTAGAGCCACCTTTAATGCTGGGGCTGTCTTTGTGTTTGTGTCCTGTACAGCACCAAACACTTTGCTGGCACTTAACAACTTAGTATTAACAAGCCGTAGTGTGGCCCTGTTCACATCACTGCCCAGAATGCTTTTCCAGCTCAGAGATAGTTCGTAGGTGACTAAACTAACTTTGTGTAGAAAAAATACACAAAGTTAGGGCATGATGAGCACTTAGGGCTGCAATAAGGAGAGAGGCAATTATGTGCCTCTTTTCAAGCTGGCTTTGTGGGAAGCTTTCCCCATGTTCCTCTTTCAGATCTGTATTCAGCATCAGTTTCCTTAAATAGCCAATGAATATTCAAAAGCTCTTTATTTAGATTAATGGCCATTCACTAATAGTTACACCATCTACAACACAAATCCCTGTGTATATCTGCTAAGCAGTTGTTAAGCCACAGCAATATGTGTTCAGCAATAAAGTCGTGGTGAAGGCATCCCTTGAAACATTTAGGACTAGACTGGAAGGCGCATTAACCGCTGCACAGAGCAGTCCTGCAAGGGGGAGAGAGAGAAGATAACCTCATAAATGTTTTATTAGAGCATAAGCTTTCGTGGACTGCAGCCCACTTCTTCGGATGCATCCGAAGAAGTGGGCTGTAGTCCACGAAAGCTTATGCTCTAATAAATTTGTTAGTCTCTAAGGTGCCACAAGTACTCCTGTTCTGTTTGCGGATACAGACTAACACGGCTGCTACTCTGAAACTTTTCCTAGTTAATAAAACTTTGGTTAGCTTATTATAGAATTGGCTACATGCATTGTCTTTGAGGTCTGGGAGCTGCGGGGGGCCATGCCTGCGGACGGTCAATGTAAACAAAATGTCTCATGGCCCGCCAGCAGCTTACTCTGATGGGCCACGTGCCAAAGGTGGCCGACCCCTGGACTAGTGGCAGTAGACAGTCTTATACCTGCTGCCCTGCACTATGAGTGCACAGAGTG